>NC_060964.1:426570-571570 GCF_910589235.1 Vespa crabro
AATCAGGTGTGTATACACCCATGGAAGGTAAGTCCGGTTGCGAAGGTGGTGTTCTTTTTACTGAACCAGGATTTTCGAGATGTGGTGTTGTCTTACCACTCTCCGGTGAATGCTGTTTCAACTCTTCGGATTGATTTTGTAATTGTAACGTATCTTGTTGTTCCGTGATCGATATAAGCTTCTCCTGTGGAGTATGAGGTTGCACTTCTGGAGAAGCTACATTTGGAGTTGAAAAAGGTTCCTTCTTCTCTGTAGGCGTAGAAGGAGATATTTCTGGTTTTAAATGAGTTGTATCGTCTTCTTTTGAATCACCAGATGGTTCGTAAACCATTGTTTCTTCTTTAGAAATATCTTTTTCTTGCGTGGAAACTTCTGACTTCTTAACTTCGTCTTCTTTTAATAAAGAGACTTCAGGTACCAATTTAGATGACTCCACACAATCAACAGCCTTACCTATGTCAGAGCCTTTTTCCTGTACTTTTAAAATATCTTCTTGATCTCCAACAACTGGTAGTTCAGGCTCTACGTTTGATAAACAAGGTTTTTTCTTATCCTGATTATCGTCGCTTTCACCAACTTGGTCCAAATCTTCGCTTCGTTCTTTCGACGTGTTCTCCAATTCACTTGCAAATTGTGCTACAGATTGTGATCTTGGTGCAGGTACTTCTTCTTCATCTTCTTCTTCACCTTCGTCTTCGTCTCCACCTTCGTACTCTCCTGGGCTTGCAGATGTTACTTCCGATTCCGTCGTAATTGGAATCGCATTGTCTTCTGTCGTTTCAAGCTTACTATCCTCTTTATCGCTTATTTTTCCCGGTAGTAGCTCCGGTAAAAGCAATTGCTTATCTGTAAAAGATGTATTTTTTATGTCGTCGGGAGGAGGAGACAGAGATGGCGGTGGTATAACAGGACTTTCAGCTCTATCTTTTGCAGGTGGTTCTGGTTTTAGTTGTGGCATTTTTAGTGTCTCCACTACCGCCGCTTTTGCTCTCCCACGCCTTGATATCGAGGATGTCTTAGCAACCTCTTTTGTATCTTGTTTTCCATTACACTCACTCTCTTCCGACATCTTTTTCTCTTTCGTTTGCTTGGCTTGTAAACATTTAGTCTGCCTACTAGTTACTTTTAATAAAATGTCGTCGACTTTACATTGTTTTTTTGCAGGCTTTTGATTGATTGATGGCGTTGGTGTTACTACCTTCGGAGGTGTTTTTCTTGTTTCCACAAGTTTTTCCTTTTGAGTATCTTTATCTTTAGATTTGTCTTTCTCTTTCGATTTTTCTTTATCTTTCTCTTTATCCCGTTCACGTTCTTTTTCCCGTTCTTTTTCTCTTAATGATTCTCGAGTCCTTTTTCTAGAACTTATTTCAGACTTTTCCTCCTTTTCTTCGGTTTCCACTTTTTCGGAATGTTTTCGTTTTCTTAAAGGCGTGGTTGTCGGTGTTTCTACGGCAGCGGTCTTTGCTACCCGAATTCTTCTTCTTGATATCGCCGAAGCTGGTGTTACTTTCGATATAGATGACGTATTAGTGTTTTTTGAAACGTTACCTCCTCGTACATTTCTTGGCGTCGATACAACACTTTTACCTTCCATTTCCGCTGAAGTTTTTTCAATTTCTATGCCAGTATTACTACTTTGATTATTATCTTGATCTTGTTCTTTCGTTTCTTTTTCTTCCATAATATCATTTGTCACCTTTGATTCTTTAGGCACTTTAGATTCTTCTCCTTCTTTTCCATCCTTTGCAACCTCTTTCTGTTGACTTGATCTTACTGGTGTCTTTGGTTTTAAAGGAGATGATTTTCGCTGTCCTATTCTTCTACCCCGTGGTTTCTTCTTTATTTTTACCCTCTGTATTTTCTCAACAATCGTTGGTACAGGTTTAGGTTCTACGGTTGGAGAAGCTTCTGAACTGGCATCACCGCTTTCTTCGGGACTTTGATAAGGATTAGGTATTTGTGTTAGTAATGGTATCCATCGTAAACAATCTGGATCGAGTCTGATACGGGAACTTTTTCGTACTTTTGTCATATGTGAGTCAACTTTACTCCAATCGACTACAATAGCGATTTTAGAATTTCCTTCGCCAGGCAAATGAACCGTTTTAATAAATCCTAATAATTGCATTGCCATAGCAATATCGTGAGCTGACACACCAGTCTCTTTTGTTATATCACCTATTCTTACTTCAGTTGCACTCCTATGTGCATCTAAATACTCAAGTACAACGCTTTTCCAAAAAGAATGGTACGATACACGCCCAAGATCAGATAGTGGTTTTTCCGGGGTACCAGGAATTCCTTCGACTTTGGACAAAAGATAACTGAATTCAATGAGAAATCTGCCAAAGCCCTGCCTTTGGTATTGCGGCAACGTCATAATGCAAGAGACATTATACCTTTGGGCAGGACAGTGTTTCTCCTTACTGAAATATCCTATTAAATGACAGCCATATTTGTCATTCTTCGTTACAGCGTAAAATAAAAAGGGTTCTACATCATAATAAAGAGTTTTGTGATCTAAAAATAATTTTGCCAACAAACACAAGTTTTGACAGTAAATCTTGTTGACATTCCCATCGATCTGCAACATATCAAAATGATAATTACGTTAGAAATAATATATTAACAATTAAATTATTTTTATAGTTTCTTTACAAAATCGTTCTCGTGTACCTCAAATACAGACAATCCATTGCACCTATAAATTTCTGTAGCAGGTGGATGCCTCCATTGACACTTATCCATATGCCTGTCTAAGACAGCACGACTTTTCGTGTACTTCAAACAAAATTCGCAAAAGAATAATTTTGGTAATCTTGCGTATTCTTGAGGGAACGGACTGGAGTACCATGTTTCTACTTCATAACGTCCAAAAACAATGGCTGCTGGATTACGTGTATTGTTGCTACTTGTGCCACCTGTGACATGAATAGACAAAGGTTCCTCATCGTCGCCGTTGGTTACTGTCAAGCGTGCCGCCCTGTCGCGAGCTTCTTTGAATAATTCTACATCTTTTTGTGTCACTCCAGGTGGTAAAGTTTGGGGTACGACCGGTTCATCTGTAAAAGAAAATATATGAAATTTCTTTTTAGTTAACATCAAAAATTATTTTAGATAAAACAAGAACAGTACAGGAATTATTATAACGAGATATCTATTGAATTCAGATTGATAACCAAACAAAACCCACATAAAACAATAATGCTATGAACGATAATGTTACGATTAATGATATATGTTCGATAAATTTCGTCCTTCTTAGTCAAAATACATACACATTATATATACCAATTTATATAATTAATACGTGAAAATCATCTTAGCCAAATGCGATAATGTTTCTTGTATTTGTAGTTTTAATACGTATCTACGTACAATAATTTCGAAATGTATAACCTCATGTTAGAACAATAATCTGTGAGAAATAATAAAAAGTTAATAACATTTAAAACCCCCGAAGAAACCTTTGCAAAACATTAGATACTATCATATTTACACATTAAAAGAATATATGGAAGGATTTAAATCGTCTGAGATATTTATAATTTAATACTGTAAATCGATAAAAATGGATTTAATTGGCAAGCAGAGGTTTGACCAGTGGCATAAGGAATCTCAGGCGGTAATAAAAGCTGCGACAAACTGATGTAATTTCTGTTAATATTGTCAGTAGTCTTTTTAACAGCAAAGCTTTAAGATAGGTTTTATGGGATGTGTTGGCAGATTATTAAACTTGGCTTTTATATTGCAGGGATAATTTTATAACTTGGATCGGTGAGTTACAGCAACAGTGCCTGCTTAATGTCAGCAGCAGCAGGTAGGCATCAGTTTGAGCGATTTAAGACGGCTGCTGAGTGAGATATGCCACCAAATAAAATCTTTCTTCGCCCTGTAATCTGTTTGTTATAATTATTTCCATATTTATTGCCAGGATATAAGGAAAAAGGATCGAAGTCGGAGACTCTGATAAGGTTCGATGAAGCATCAATTTGTACAAGGATAATAGCATATTTTTTATATGATACTATACCATTTATAGTTAAAATAGCATAAGAATAATTTTCCGATATAACTTCTTTCAGAATAATCACGATTTTAAAAGAAACGAGCATTCATTAGATTGTATTTCGAATAAAACTTAAAAAATTATGTACTTATGAACCAAAATAATAAAAGTATCATATAAAGTTGCGGAAGATACACGTGTTACACGTGTGTTGCCGTGTACACTTACGCATGCATTTAATCGCGTGTTATATCTTTTCGGGATGAGTAATCATAATGTGCCAGTCTTGAACGATAATATTAACAACATGCATCACAGTGATCGTATAAATATTGTAAAACTAATGGAAACCAGTTAAAATGATAAGTTTGTATATAAATGTCCCATCTTCTCGGGAGCAATGCCACATATAGAACCTGCTTCCATTGATTTTACATCAGATGTTAAAGAAACACTATTAAAGGATTCGTCGACAAATGGGTCACTAAAGAATGGTGAAATGATTAAAATGAAAGTTGTGTAAATTTATGATACAGATATGTGTATGTATAAATAAATAAATATATATATGTGTGTGTGTGTGTGTGTGTGTGTTTTGTGTTGTGTATTTATGTATATATATATACATATGAATGTGAATAAAACAGAAAAGCTCTAGAGCCGGAGTATTCGTGTTACATTGAAAGAAGCTACGCTCATCGGACGCACGTGTACACACACATCATACCACACCACACCGCCAACACATCCACGTGGTGGTGAGCGAGGATTAGATTAGAGGGAAGTCTTCATTGCGACTTGGGTGCATCATCGAGGTTAGGAATTGTGAATGGATGGGGTAGACTCTTACCCTTCCTGGTGGAGCAGGGTGTCGCGCGGGGTGTCGTGGTGGTGTTGGTGGTGATGGCGCTAGTACAGGCTCGTGGATTAGGTTTAAGGTTAGGATTAGATTTGACGAGGGAATCGGAGCACAGGCCGGATTTCGGAGTAGCGGGCGCAGGGTGGCGTGACTGAGCTGCCGCCTCCGTGACCTTTTCTTTCTTTCGCGAGTGTAACTGTTGCTGTTCGTGTTTCATCAAAGAAGACGGCGATGACGATGGTGAGGACAAATCAGCGTCAGCACACTTTACCAAAGACGTATCGTCTTTCATTAATTTTCTTCTTTCATGCTCGTGCCTTTTACTGTTAACCGCGGTTTTAACCAAATTTGAGGGAGTCATTTTCGGTGGTTTCTCATTATTGTTCATAGAGCCGAACAAGCTTTCATTTGAAGGTACAAAAATACCCGGTCTCGGAGTTCTCGATACCACTTCCTCGTTGCTGTCCTCGATCTTTCTCCGTTCTTTCGACTTGTTCCTAGCATCAGGTGAGTCTTCCCGCTTGCCTCTTTGTCCCGCACTAGTTTTAAATACTTTGTTCGCTTTATTCCCATCGTCGGTGTTGGACCTTTTCCTTCTGCCGGGTGCGTAATTCGGTACCTGAGCACCTGTCCTCGCTCTACTATTAGTGGGAGCTGAAAAGAAATGACTTAGTCCGTCGAAGAGGCTTTTTAGCTGACCAGCTCCGGGCTTTATTTTACTATCCATACTCGCGAAACTATTTGTCACATTTTTCTGCTTCTTTGTACCGTCCAGAATAGCGGCAGGCTGTATATGAATACCGAAGGTTGGTGTATTGCTTACATCGAGTTTAGGTAAAGGCGCACCGAAAGTGTTGTTGATATTGCTAAAGAAAGGAGATTCCGTGTTCAACTTGGCAGCAGCCGCGGCGAAGCCCCAAGGTTTATCCTCGCTAAGATCACAAGAAAAGGGGCCCTTTGGTTTCGGCGTTTCGTTCTGCTCTTCCTCCCGGCTCTCTTCCGAGGAAGACGAGCCGCTGGATTCGCTTGAACTATTACCCTCCTCCTCCTCCTCGTCATCGTCCGTACTATCACTCCCATCAGAACTGTCGCTCTCACTGGCCTCACTGCTACTGCTGCTGCTACTACTAGATAGTGGTACACTTTTACTAGGCACGACTTTCTTCAAATTCGCGTTACCCCGTGTCGACCTAGGACTAACGTTCTGTGAGGGTCTACATTTATCACCGCCCCCCACCCGCTTTAATTTGTTGTGATCCGCGTTGAACATGCTCAGCCTAAAGAACTTTTGTTTTTCCTTGGAAATCCGGTCGTTCTTTTCTTCGAGCAGCCTACCCTGGCCTGCGAGTGGGGTGGGGGGTTGTGGTAAAGGAGAAGGAATCAAAGGTAGTTGACGAGGGGAGACAACACCCGCATTACCGTCCGAGCTGCTGTCCACCTGAGCCACTCCTGAGTTTCCTTTCTTGCCCGGGGTTGACGCTGTCAAGCTCTTTCTGGATACAGTAGACCTACGGTTATTCAAAAGGGTAAACCCATCAGTAACTCTTAGCTCCTTATTTTTTTTTCGTTTATAATTTCAAACTAACAAGGGAAGGATCGCAAGTGACAAACGCTCTCCTGATGTGTCGGTTTATCACGAAATAGTCCTAGATAATTTGTTAAATAATTTAAAAACTTATATGTGGATGTAGATTTTTAACAACAGATTTCTTGACACATACGAAAGAAAGTAAAGAGCATACATGGGAAAGTTTTTGATCCAACAAAAGGAGAACACAAAAACATTTGGATATAAAACGCAACACCACTGACAGTATCTCCACTATAAATCCTTCCATCGTAAGTCTAATTAAACCAAACAAGTCATCTAAATAATCAATCTCTGATCACTTACTTTCTATTTTCACGTAACTTGCTAAGTCTCTTCCTCGCACTCGTCGGCGTATCTTCGAGCGTTGAGGAATCTTGCACCTTGCTCTTCTTTCCATCATCCTTAGAAACAGGCGTATGCGCCGTTTGACAATGTCGACATCTCCAAGGTGCCTTATTCTTCTTATCCAAAGCCGGATCCAAACAGGTAGGATGATAACATTTCACGCAACCAGCACACTTTACCAAATAATTCTGGGACTCTCGATCCAACTGACAACCCGCGCACGTTGGAGAACAATCGTCACACGACCACGTTATACCCCTATCAACGAGTATCGAAAGTTCAGGTGGTGCGCAGGAATTGTGTAACGCTGCACCGCAAACGCTACACCTGCTCAATTTTTCCGATGTGCTGCCACCGGTGATACTATTACGCTTGGTGTTGTTATTGTTGCTGGCTACCGTCGCACCAAGACATTCTCTGCATATTGGAAGCGGAGCCGGTAACTGTAAAAAAAAAATAAATCTTGATCAAATTACGAAGGGAAGATAACAATTATAAAGATACATACAAAGAGTTTTTGAATGACATCGTCAACGTGAAAATTCAATCTTAAATGGCCGTTCGAGGTTGTTAAGAGTAAGCAACCTATCATATACCCTTCACTACGTAATATAATCTCTCTCTTTCTCTAAGAAGGTGAGACAGGAACGAACGATAAATCATAGAATAACAACGTTGTCTTTCCACTATAAATAACCTAATCTAGACACGATGGTTTCTACGAGATTAGAACTTAAGATTATAATCAAGATAGTTGCACGACGCAACTACAATGTCAGGGAAAACTATCATTACAGGTCATGTTTTTTATCGTAAAGAAGGCACGTTAACGTAAACTTCGCGTCGGCTTCGTAAATTTGTTTATATCGTCGGATTACAGGTACGAGTATTTGTATAGACTAGCGAAGCAAACGAGTTTGGATCATAAAACAAAAGTATTCTTTTTCTCATCGCGGTACTATGACCTTCGCTACCACTGCTAGCGCCAACATCGTATCCTTTGCACGTTCGACACAACGAGGGGTGCATCTTATTAAAAGCATAAAGCCCCTTATTCTCAAGGTGTATCTGGCGCGTGGAATTAATTTAGTACGAACTTCAGATTGCAATGAGTGTTCGAACAAAATATAATAAAAAAGCAAAATGAATTGCGAAGTAATTGATTTACCTGAAAAATCATCAGAAATGAAGAAATTAAATTTTATTACATACATTATTATTATACTTTCTTTATATATTTTTATACATTTTTATTGAAAGTAATTTTTATCGAAAATAAACAAGGAATGGAAATAGATCGCATAACAAATTAATTTCTTTCCCTCATATCTAAATCGTCCTTTCTCTCACTACTCGTGCTTCTTAACCCGCGAAAAACGGAAATTAATACATTCGTTTCGCTCGATTTTGTCTAACGTAACGGCTATAGCAAGGTGAAAACGATAGTGCTTTCTCACTTTATGTAATCTTATGAAGATATTTCAGAAGAATAGCGAATACATGATCAAGCAGCGGTTAGATTATTCTACTTCAGGAAAAACCGAAAGACCATATGGCATGATACGTGTCACGCATGTTGCATTTTACGCTTGACTTTGCACGTATATATAACACTAAGGATACGCGTACAAGTGTATATGCGTGTAGAGTTATATTAAAATGCTAAAATATTGAATATTTGTCTACAAATTAATTAATTAATTAAAAAAATAATAACTACAACATAAATTTATTTGTAAATTACTCTCTGAATTTTACTCAAACATAGAAACATGCGCACCCAACCCATGTGTAAACCTAGATGATATATACATATATACATACATATATTTATTTATTTTTTTGTGATATGTACAAATACGATTGGAAATAACGGTGCATATCCGTAGTAGCTTCTAAATACATAACGAGTACCGTGCAATTCGATCGATACTCGGAAAGATATCAAGCATGCAATTCAAATGTATTACGCATTGACGTGTGCACAGGCGCGAGCATGTATGTACATAGTTACACGCGATTCAAACAGCTGGCAAATACTTTTTCTTAACAATGAAATGCGAAAGGTCGATGAACAAACTCGCGTACGCACTTTTTACGCGCAATCTTATCTTTATTGCGTAACTGCATGATCTACGACAGATCCTGAAGCCCGAATCGAGGTAGTAATCACAATCTCTTGAGTCGCGTGAAAATATCACGACGAGGGAAATAGTCGTGAACTCGAGACATTTGAGGTTGACGATCTCTCAAGAATCTTGTAACATATACAGAGAGAATCATATGTAACATGATCACAGATATGTTTAGTGTTAAATTAAAAAAGAAAAAAGAAGAAAAAAAGAATTTAATAAAAATTATGTAAAAACATACTATAGCCGATTTGTAATACTATCTTGGAATTATATAATTAAAAATATTTCTAGAAAAAAAAGAAATATAAAATTTATAGATAATTTTCAATGATTCTGCTTATATACGTGACAAGACATACGATGTTTATAACAAATATTTTATCGCTTAAATACGCTAAAATATCCATAATGTTGAGAACATAATAGTTTTTCATGATTTCGTGCTATTTCACAAAGTTTCACAACTTTGCATTTCAATGGAATAAGTAGATGCGTAACAGTCGGAAAGAGAGTGCACGTGACGTGTTCCCATCTTTCGGTCCAACGACCTGTTGCTCTATAGATGCTCGCGGAGAATCAAATAACCGTCGTTGTACCGTTCAACCGGTCGATCGAATTACGTCCCTCTTACCACGTTATATATCTAATAATAGTAATGACCACGCTGTATATGTTACTAACAAGTACTTCGATCGATCGAAAATTTAATTTTGTCTTGCGCTAATGCACGAGGAGCCAGTTGCATTCCAGCCGCAAGAATTTCTTTCGCCATATACAAGTGCGTTACGTTTGCAGCAAGAGAAAGAGATAGGGAAAGGAAGAGAGAAGGAAAGAAAAAAAAAGAGAAAAGAAAAAAAAAGAAGAAAGAAATATAGGAGAAAAGTATGTCGTTCTTACGTGATACGAACGTATATAACAATTTAAATTATTGCAAAATACGACAGTAGTAAGGTAAGAAAAATGTAAGCATTTTTAAGAATAAAGCCTATGTATTCATGTCGAAAAAAGCGCGGGAAAGGGAGAGCGCGTGCAACGTAGCGACGCATTACGGCGAAAGGAAGAAGCTAGCATGATAGGAGAACCGCGATTGGCGATCCCGCGTCGGCGTACACTGTTTTCGAGATTACTCCGCGCTCACTGCGACGAAGAGACACGTAAAACACGAGCGCTGCGGCGGGCACGCGAGCAGGTGAGAAGAAAGGAAGGGAGGGGGAAGAAAGCAAGAGAAAGAGAGAGAGAAGTACAGAACAGAACAACGAGAGAGAACGTCGAGCGATTCCATGCGCGCAGAGGATCAATAAGAGAAACGATATACAAACAACTCGCCGGAAGTCGGTCGAGATAGCGCATCGTCGCTCCCCTCTTTTCCTCTTCTATACTTTTTTCATCTCTCTCTATCTCTTCCCTACCACTCTCTCCGCAGCCTCCTTCTCTCTCTCTCTCCCTCCGAGCAAACAGTTTCGTTCAAAACAGAAAGAGATAGAACGATTCTATGGCCTACGACGTCTTTCCTACTCCTCGTAACCGCCGCCCCCGCCAACTCTCCTCCTCATCACACAATACTATTCTCCATACATTCTTCCTTCCCTCAGCCAACAGACTTCTCGAGGCGTGGGTATACGGCGTGACTTGGGCAGCCGCGCGAAGAAAGGACTGGTAACAAGCGCGTAATATTTTCCTGCTTGATTCGCACGTAAAGACTTCGCGCGTGATACTCCGCGCCCACTGTGTTCGGCCATCTTTGTTGTTTTAGTTTCTTCCTCGTCTTCGTTCATTGCATTGCGTTATGTCGTCCTTCCACGGGCAACGCGAATAATCCCGACGTTTTACGCATCAAAAACTAAAGGCCTCTACCACTATTTATGTGAAACGATTTTTATTTACTTATTTTATTTTTTATCATATTTCTACATTGTGATCGTTTAATTTCTAAAAGTCTTATATGTTCAAACGTAAAAATATATTCTTTCTTTCTTTTCTTATTGCTTTTTTCTTTTTCTTTTTTTCTTTTTTTATAAGATCCGTATTTTGTTACGATTGCGGGAGCATTTAATTCTCCATAATTGATATGGATTACCAAGAGGTGTTCTATAAACGAAATACGATACAATGCATGCTTCGAAGAGACAGAAAATCAACCACACTGAAGCAAATGCCCAGAGTCTTACAGAATTTACAACCATTGTGTGTGTGTGAGAGAGAAAGAGAGAGAGAGAGAGAGAAAGAGAGAGAGAGAGAGAGAAAGAGAGAGAGAGAGAGAGAGAAAGAGAGAGAGAGAGAGAAAGAGAGAGAGAGAGAGAGAGAAAGAGAGAGTTGGTACGCCAACCGCGAAAAAAGTATCGACCCGTTACCCTTTCGCAGTGGGATTTCATTGGATTTTTATGCTACCGTTAACGTTCATTATATCAATAAACTTAATTTTCAATTTATTTCTGTTCGCAATGCGATGACACGTCAATCGAGGAACTTCATAATCCTGCCGATCTTTTCCTGGAGTGGCTTTACATTGTATCCTTTTAAGTATACCACGAGCGAATAAAGCTGCCAGCAATTCTTTTGTGAGTCATGCGAGAAGTCAGTGACATAAGTAGTAAAGGGCAACTTTGACAAAGACAATTTCAACGGTATTTTGAACGAAAAATTGAGTTACACTTACATTTTAAAATTGAAATACTTTTTGCCAAAATTTTGAGAGGAAAAGAAGCATCATTTAACATCACACATATTAATAAAATTTCTTTTCCCGTTAATTGATAATTACCACATCCTAGCTTGAAAAAAAATTTGCAAAAATACAAACGGGATTATCTCTTTCTTTTGACAGAATCAAAAAAATCTGAATTCGTGAATAATAATATTAAGATAGAGATACAAATTCGATATTAATTCGTTCTTTACGATAAACAACGCTAATACGTGCAATGATTCATACTATTTCTACAAAAATATGTGATCACATTTAATTACTGTTTCAATGCATTGCTAATTACGAAGATAAAATAAATATAGCCATTAAGAAGAAGAATGTTTAAGCAGGCTTTAAAAATGTTAGATACAAAACATGCGCAACCTAATGAATAGCAGTACTCAATGAATAGAGGTCAGAGTCTCACTGATCTTGTGCTCTCGTAGCACTCCACCTAAGAGTGTTTTAAACGGAAGGGACATTTGGCGGACTAAACCACATGACCATCGAAATTGTGATTGAAAGCTATAGATGAGTATGAACTGCGTTTAAGATTAACAGATCGTCCTTGACCTATTTTCTAGGGAGCATTAAAAACGTGGTCATGACTCAGGGTAAATCGAAGATTTGGATGAAAATTAAAATTCTGACTTCTCTCCTCGGGGTATCAGGCGTCAGCGTTAACAACATAAGAGGGAGGAGGTATAAAGGCAAAGGAACGTGCTGCTTGTTGCCCTTCATGAAGTGGTCGAGTTCAAGGTCACGAAAACATCGCGTACCATCAGTTGAGTAGGAGGCGTAAATCTACAAGTACTAATACTACTAATACTACTAAAATACTACTAAAAAATTACTAAAATACTACTAAAAATTACTAAAATACTACTAATACTACTAAAATACTACTAAAATACTACTAAAATACTACTACTAATACTACTACTACTACTACTACTACTACTACTACTACTACTACTACTACTACTACTACTATTACTAACCTTGGGCGCGGGAGGTTCCTGAGACAGGCTGTGATGGGCCGCTCCTTCAGCATTACCAAGTTTCTTGAGGTACGGCGGCCTGTCGGGCTGTCTGAAGAGCCTACCGTCTTGAAGAACAAGTCCCCTTTCGACCGCCCTTTTCGCAGAAAGTCTCAGAGCTGTCCTGAGATCTCCTTCAGCTTCCTCTTCTACCGTATGACTTTGCCTTATGTACTTCTCGATGTTCTTCAAACTGGAACCATCTCTCTCGCCAAGCTCCCTCACAGCCTTGCCTAAAACCTTGCTTAAATCGGTCCCTCTACCAACTTTCAATGGTTTCGATTGCAAACCACCAGGATCCTTGTAAGATGATTGACCCTTGTTAAAGATCTTAAGAACGTCGCCCCGTTTGACAGCAACCTCGAGATGTTCCGCGATCTCTTCTTCGTGAAAATTGTGATGCTGCCTTATTGCGTGACATATTCGTTCGACGCTCGGTCTCTGTTTCTGGCTACGTATCTTTCGTATCGCGTCCAGGAACCAGACCGACCACGTGTCGGCTGACTCGCTCTCGTCCATCTCGGAAAGCCACCGGGAGGGCAGGCTACCGGAGAGGGAGAGGACTGTCTCCGAGCCCGCGATATATTATATATCGAGGCTCGGCAATGTTTGGTCCCGAGCTCGCGACATTCTTCACATCCTGCGGATGGCAAGGTCCATCACACTACCGGCCACTTTCGTATCTTCTCCTCCTCGTCCACCTTTTCTTTTCTTCTTGTTCTTCTCCTTCTTTTTTCCCTTTTTCTTGTTATAATTTATTGATTTCTCGTAAAGACCCACTGGAAAAAAAAGAAGAAATATATATATATATATATATATATTCGCATATTGTGTGTGTGTAAAAATATGTATTGATATTAATCGCATGTATATTAATCGTCAAAAGCCACATTGAAAATAACTCGTAACCAATCGATCAACGAGTTAACTCTTCTAAAGACAACGAAAGCAGCAGCTACTTTATACGAAAAATATACGGATGAAAATCTCGCAAATCGCCACATTGGTTCAACGTTCAATTCTTTCTACGTATTGCCAACATTTTATCCAGATAAGATCTGAGATTCATAGCGGCGGTTCGGTAAAAATGACCGATGATCAAAAGGATTTGAGAGACTCAAACGATTGGTATATGAAACGAGTCTTGCTCGAATTAGCAGGTAATATGTAAATGAACAACAATGTTCGATTTTGATTAGTTTTTGAGGTATCGTAAAAATTTCATTATAATCAGCATAAATTTATAAAAACGAGTTTTTCTTATATCGTATGACCAACTGTTATTCGTTCATTTAAATTTCTCATTCGCAATTTTGTTCCTTTTAAAAAAAGAAAAATACACACATACACACGCATAGATATGATATGTAGAAAAGATAGTTATTAATAGGATTTTATCGAAAATAAATTGCAACATTGTATTGATCTCTGATCGTGTCTCACACTTTCCCACGTTCTTTGACGCGTTAGCCTTTATCCTCCAGCTTTCACTCGACTAGCCTATGTACCGATACCTACTATTATATCGATTAACAATCGATCGGCGAAATATTCGTGATTCCAAAGCTCGACGAAAAGCATCATCGTCTAACCTAACCTTCAAAAGGTTAAAGTATCGGTTCGAGGACGAAGGAAAGGATTTTAAAGGTTGCCATTCTAACGAATCGTAGACTAGCACGAAACAATTTCTTCGTAAAACGATCTCTCAGTTTTCTCCGACTTTCTCCTATGAGTTTAAATTTCTTTCCCTCCTTAGAGAAAGAAAACGTATACGTTGAATAAAATAGTATATAGAGAACGGAAAGAAATATTTAAAATCGCGAACTAACGTATTATGAGTAACCATATTGCGCAACGCGAAACAACCTATAGGCGAACGCGTGGCCTCACTAATTCAATCTCCCATACGCACCTATGTATACACGCCAGATATACCGACTCATATTCAACACACACAACACACACAACACAAATACACACACACTATCTCTCTTTCTCTCTACCGTCGTTTTACTTTCCCGCGATTCGTTCGGATCTTAGATTTACTTGATCATGTATAATAGTTATTCCATGTAAAATCGATGACTTTTTGAAACTAAATATGTTTATAGTAGTTCATTGAAATGATTTTTATATATACACATATATATTATTTATATTCTTACATAATATAATTATATGATATATAATTGTATATATAAATAATGTATATAATTATATCTATATAAATAATAACATATAACATTACATATATACATAATTGTTCTAAGAAATTGAAGAATGTTACATATTAAAATCGACCTATGATGAGTAATAAAGAAGTTTCTTTTTTTGTCATTAAGAAATAATACTAAACCCCCGCCTCTTTAATCCATTATATTATGACCAATCGTAAGAAACAATGTTCCTACTCTATGTATAGATTATCATAAGAACTTTCGATAGGAAGAATACACGGCGATCAGTAATTCCAAGTCACGATATAACTCGATCGTCAAATCGTGGATGCATTATCGTTGTCTGTAACTACAATATTATACAGAAGACCACCCACAAACTCGAAGATCTTATCGGGAGACGTCTCACGATCTTTTTTATACTTCTTTGTTTTTCTTTTTTATTTTTGCGTCTTCCTCCACCTTAATGATCGTATTTTCAATTCTCTAAACGTCATCATAAAATGTCAAATAAATGTCGTTTTAAATGTTTTTTTTCCTTTCGTTATCTTTCCATATTTTATAGTTAAAAAAAAAAAGAAAAAAGAAAAAAAAGACAGAAACAATCATAAGGATGACTATACGTTATTACGAAATCGATTAATGATAATCAAGTTTGAAAGTAGGAGCAGTTAAATTTTCCCGCCAAATCGATGAAGTTACCTCGTACATAAGACACAATTGCGAAACAAATACAAAATCAATACTATTTAACTAGTTTGAGTGGCTAAGTGAGTGGCAAGTATTTGAAAAAAAAAATCTTGTCGAAAAATAATAGGAAAAAGTGATAAAGTGTAAAACGTTTGTTTAAATTCATGTCGAAAAATGCCAAAGCTACGTGATAGCGCCAGTTTCAATATGTCGATAGATCTCCAAGCAGCAGCGTCCAATTACGTAACATGGGCCCGATGCTCTAAGCACTCAGAAACAGTTAAAATACTATTGTACCCAACGAATGTCACAAACGTATTCATTTTATCAAGATCTAAACTTCGAACTTGTTCGCAAACCCTACGATATATTATAACACGGGAAGAACGTTAATCTAACCAAGACAAGAACTATAATAACAAAATCTTCACGATCGTAAATTCTCATTAAAAAAAAAAAACAAAAAAAAAAAAACAAAAAAAGAGAGAGAGAGATTATGAAACGATGAACTATCTACAATTGACAATTACACAATTAATACAAAATTGTCGAGAGAGAAAAAAGAAATCGGTATGAGGGACGACATAAAAAAAAAAAAAGAGAAAGAGAGAAACAAAATTGTGTAATATAAAAAAAAATATAATTTCGGATAAAGCTGTCCCACTTCCCCGCTTCTTGATTAGAAAAATCCTAAACGACCTAAACGTTTACGGCAAATCACAGGAAGACGAGATGCAGCTGCGATACGAGTTGACCTAGGCCAGTGCCATCAACTTTGTCTCTCTGTCTCTCTCGCTCTCTCTCGCTTTCGCACGCGGGTGCACCATAATAAATATTCCTCAAGAGAGTTTTGCCGGCAATAGAGGAAACGAAGCAGAAGTTGATAAAAGAGAGAGAAGGGAAGAGAGAGAGAGAAAAAGAGAAAGAGAGATAGAGGTAGGGGAGGGAAAGAGGTAGTAAAACCGCAACTTTAAACCGACCCTCCTACTCTTCTCGGTCTCTCGTTCTATCTCTTTCCCTCTCGTATCCTTGATGCCAAAGTAAACTACGCGCCGTTTTCTTGCCACGTGGATATTTCATCTCTATTTCATTCTCTCTATTGAATACTTTTACATGAAATTTGTTTTTCTTCTTCTTAATATATGTATATATCTATGTATTTACCTATCTTCATAAAGTAGAAAAATTTCTTCTTGCGGCATAAAAAATTTTGAAATTATCGATAGGTAAATGAAATCAGGGATATTATAAATAAATGTAACTTTTATTATTGATTATGTAATACGATCGATATCGTTCGATATCGCTATCGTATCTCATGTATTTATGTACGTACGAAAGTAAAAATATAATCATCTCATTTGTTAAGATCTACTAGATATACATGCATGCATACATATATACATACATATATATATACATATATACATATGTGAAAAATCGCACCGATTAAGAAATAACTTCGATTTGGACGATACCAGAATCGAGTTTATTAGACGTATTTACCCGAAAAAAAAAGTTATTCAGTTTCAGCAATGAATTTTATATGAATGTATTATCACATACGAATGATTGTGTCGGAAGGATATAGTTCGTCTTTTTTTTTGTAACTTCATCGAATGACAAATTATAAGCGCGACGCAATACACTTGACCAATGTTCCTTGCTCGCACATGCGAGATAGAAGAGTTTCTCTAGTAACGATAAAAAACGACTGCAAAAATGCGTGATTATAAATTTACGTTAGTAAGTTGCGTAAGTTGTGTAGATATTCAATGAAACCCATGTCTCTCTCTCTCTATTTTTTCTTTTTTATCAAAACAAAACGTGCAAAATCTATGTTAAGAATCTTTTCGTCGTTTAACACGGAATATCATCAATAAAGAGATGTTACAAATACGATAATCGATTAAAATAGATATATCAATTTTCTAACAGGCTATTATCATCCAAATAATAAATGAGTATAGAAGGAAATTTATTATTAAAAATTCCGATTCCATTCGTTCATTGGATATTATTAGCGAATTCTTTAACAATTAAAACGATCGAATCGAATTCGTTAGTTACATTTGACATTTATTCGATAATGAACGTCATTTTTGACCAGAAAGAAAATATATATATGTATAAAATTATATCTCCGATGATTTCGTTAGACCATTAAATGGTATTACTTCTCATCGACTCTACGTTCCAATTTAAAGACAATTGAGCATAGCTGGGATTATGTAGACAGTTAAATTCCAAATATGAATAAGTGATTAATTAGAAAGAACTAACTTAATATTTGCAAATAAATTCTCGTATATAATAATTCACCGATTAGGCTATCCGACACATTCGAAAGATATTTCACGGGACGTCGTAGATAACACTTGAAATATGAATTGACGACCTTGACTTAAATTTTTTAATCGGCCGTTTACCGGAGCTGATTTCAACAATTTTGGTATACATCGTGTATTTCTGTTTTAACGGACCACTTCAACGATTCGCACTAATTACTTCGTACCAACAGAGAGAGAGAGAGAGAGAGAGAGAGAGAGAGAGAGAGAGAGAGAGAGAGAGAGAGAGAGAAAATACAGATACACATTAAGAAGCGACGAAAGGCGGATAATGACGACTCTTTCAAGCATCCCTCGTAACACTATCAAGCCATTTCAACGAGGTCGGGCTTTTTTCGAGCGTGGGAACAAGACTAGAAGATGATAAAAAAGACGGAAATCGAACGGAACACCACGTCACGCTTGACACCCACGCATCTGCCATTCTGTAGAATTTCTCGTTTCAGCTTGTTTCGGACCGCGAAATTTAAATTTTATTTTTACGAACTTCCTATTATAAGCTTAACGGATTATGACCGCACACACACGCAAGCAAGCACGCGTGCGCGCACCCACCCACACACACACATACAAAGATTGAGTGGGGGGGGGAGAGAGAGGGTAGGGAAGCTTACGAGAAAATGGATATTCAACGAGCACACTTTGGTTTAATCAAAAATGTGTCGTATCAATCGGGTAAAACGAGATTATACATAATAACAATAATATCAATATATACTAAAAAATGTACAATGATATGGATGATTGAACTTGAATTAAATCACGATTAAAACAATATATGAAAAATTATCGAAATTTTAATCGAAAAAAATACAGCTAATTCTTAGCGACGAAGTCATAGTAAAAGGGAGTGGTAGTAACATGGAAATGATGTACATATTGCCTAATTTGTTTCAAAGTAATGATGCCACTTCGAATTTACATGATGGTATATAGCATACATGACGCGTGTCATACGATTGGCAATGACGAGGAAAAAAGAAGAATCGACGAATGTTGTCAGAAGGAAAAGATCGTATATTGTGTAAATATATGTATATATATACTTTGTAAAGGATAGAAAGTATATAATATATACGCATGTGTATGTATATATATATGTCGTATTCGGCTGACTTGCTAGAGAAGCGCGAAATCGAATGGAGTTTTGTTGTCGAAGCAAAGAAAAGAAACGGGACATTGAGAGGAATATATATATACATAGAGAAAGAGAGACAGAGAGACAATAAGAGATCCATCGTTACTACGTTCAACACGTACATACATATATATGTATATGCTTATATGTTACGACCAACTGTAGGACTTTCGCGATTTTGTTGGAGGGAGGGAGGGAGGGAGGGAGGGAGGGAGGGAGGGAGGGAGGGAGGGAGGGAGGGAGAGAGAGAGGAGAGAGAGAGAAAGGAAAAGAGAGGCAACGTCTTTCTCGTCTCCTTGTCTTATTAGTCCAAAGAAAAGAAGACGAAGAGAAGAACATGGTGGTAGGAGCGATCGCGTCCGTCGCTGTCCGTTCGCTTAACTCGTCGACTCGCTCGTTCAGTTATAAGAGAACGAAGAGAAACGAGAGAGAGAGAGAGAGAGAGAGAGAGAGAGAGAGAAGAACGAGGCGACGATGGGGCCGAGGGTAAGGAGAAGCCGCTCTCCACAGCCAGCTGTGCGTACTTGTTGGGCCCTCTCGTACAACGCGACAACGACAATGACAAGACAACCAACGACGACGACGACGACGACGACGACGACGACGACGACGACGACGACGATAGTGGCTGACGGATTGAGCGAGATCGTACGCGCTAGAAGGGGAGAGCAAGAGAAAGAAAAAGAAAGAGCGAGTAAGCGACCAAGAGAGAAAGAAAGAGAGAAAGAGAGAGAGAGAAATAGAGACAACAGAGAGGGAGCGAGATGGAGATAGCAGCTGCTGCTGCCGCCGCCCGTCGCGTCGACGACGACGAGGACGAGGACAACAACGACGGGACGAATACAACTGTTAATGCTAACTGACTATCCTAGGCCACCACTTCGTCCACTTTCGAGCTCGCCAACCAGGACAGCGTAGAGAGTGAAAAAATCGATGAACCCAGCGACAGGGGGAGACAGAAAGAGGGAAGGAGGAAGGGGGAGAGAGAGGGCGAGATATAGAGATAGATAGATAGATAGATGATAGAGAAAGAGAAAGAGCGCACGATCGACCGCCTCCCGGCGGCCGTCGGCTCGTGCTCATTTTTGAAGAAAAATTCCGTCGCTTAACGAGCCAGCCGAAAATGATCTTTACGTTTATCGATGAATCCATCTATTTCCATTTTCCAAAGTATTTTTTTCCTTAAAGAAAAACCGAAGAATCATGAAGTGACCGAACGTATGATACGACACAACGGCCGCTCTCCGACCGAAAGAAGGCATCGTGTTACGCGACGGCCGACCAATGTTCTCGAAGCCCGACGGGCAGCCATCTTGAGTAGGCACGGCACGATACGAGACGGCTCTCTCTCTCTCTCTCTCTCTATCTGTCTCTTTTCGCACGCGTTTTCGCGCGTCCTCGGATTATCGAAGAATGACGCGGTTGTTTTCCCATACTATAATTTTCAATGCCTCGGCTCGAGCTCGAAATTTCGTTTGGAGTGCATCGTCGTCGTTATCTTCATCAATGAATATAAGGAAAAAAGACGATAATAATGAAAATGTACAGAATAACGACGATAACGACAACGGTGCCGACGGCAACTGTCTCTGGCAATATCCCCATCTCTCTCTCTCTCTCTCTCTCTCTCTCTCTCTCTCTCTCTCTCTCTCTCTCTCTGAAGACAGAGAAGACGTGCACATCCTGCGAGTCGCATATATGCCGAGCACTTTTCCCTTTCCTCCTCCTCCTCCTCCTCCTCCATCGATTCCTCATCTTTCTCCTCCTTCTCCTCCTCACGTTTCTGCTGTTTATACGACCGCTACTACTACCGCTGTTGCTACTACTGCTACCGCTGCTGCTGTTGCTGCTACTGCTATTGCTGCTATATTGCTGCTGTTGCTGTTTCTTTACCTGGTCAAAATAGTTCCATTTATGATGTATCCAAGATGACGACGATACTCCAGGGAAAACACTATCGTTAAACACTTTATCGCGTCGACACGCGCTTCGCGCTTAATCACCGATCACCAATTATCTCGCGACAACGGCGTCACATTTCACACAAATCAACAAAGGTTACCCACTTGACAAAGATGGCAGTCGTCGGCGGGGGTTAGACACACTACGCGCACGCGGTGGGAGCGCACTGCGCACATACTGCGCGCTCCTACGGCGCGGCAGCACGACGAACCGAGGAGAGGACCGAGGCAAATAGCGAATCAAATAACGAACCCGTACACCGAAATGCGGACGATGAAACGCGCCCATTCACTTCGGAGTGTATCTTGGCGCGGCACGCGCCTTTGCTTCGACCAATCACCTCCTATCCAACCGATCTCCACGAATAATTGCTCTCTCTACCGACTAGAAGCCCTTCTCGCTCTCGTCCAGCGTCACACGTGCGTGTCTCGGTATTGCGTGCCACTAACAGAACCCTCTCTCCCTTTCCACTTTACCCGGTGAAGACGAGTTAAAAAGAAAGAGAGGGGAGTAAGGGAGGGAGTTGGGGGGCTAAGAATTACGTATTACGAACACTCCTGAAACGACGCCGTACGCGAAGAATGATTTGCAGCCAGGAGCAAAAGCCAAAACGGTCACGATGTCAGGCATGCCAACTTTGTTACGATCGCAGATAATAACTAGGGAGTTTTATCGTAATGCTTTTACTCACCTCACACCTGTCCCTTATCGTCGTTCTTTTTTCCATATAATCGAAACTTTTTGTTTCAATTGAAATATAAATTAACATGCACCGATGGTAATTTTCATGCAAAACCAACGATATTCATTAATCATCGAAATGAGGAAAAAATATGGAAGAGGGGATCAAACTAATTCGTTATTAACGATCACGATTCAAACGTTGATGCGTTCGTCGTTTTATACGTGTCCTCGTCGGTATTTAACTAAATCAATTTTCAGTATCATACACGATACTCTCTCCCCGTATACTCTTCACCCGACCGACATTTTATTTTTTAATAAGAAAAGGGATGTTGGTATCAACAGCAAGTTGGTAATGCCGAATACACTGATTGGCGGTAGTCGATTATTTTTCATTCTAGAAACGAGCCAATTATCATGCTTTGTCGCTAATTGTTATAAAAACTTATAGATCTGTTGTATAGGTCTGTTAGGACCGTAAGTAGATTACGCTGATTGGCCGTTTAGCAATACTTATTTTCATAATGTTAATCGCCTTTTTCACTGTTAGTCATAATAAATCTATCAATAACTTCACGTAACGGTAATATTTATTTCCTAACGTAAAGCCGTCATGATTGACGACGTTGACGAAATAAAATTATATTCGCACTTCATATTTCTTCTCATGTTCAATCTTTCAATTATGTAAAGAAACGCAATCGATGATGTTACTTCCTATTAAAATTCTTAGATTCTATGATGTACTTGTGCATTTTTTTAAGGCTAATTTTCGATACTTTGAGTTCCTTCAATCATGACCTATAATTTAGTTTCTAATTTATAAACTAATCTATAGACTTAATTTCGTCAGATGTCTAAAACCACGTTTTTCATCGTTCGAAGTAAAACTGTCTTTAATATAAAATAATACTTTAGAAAATAATATATCATTATTTTTATAAGAAAAATGTAAATTATAGAAACAATTGATATTTATCTAGTGACCTGTTATCGTATACTCATTAAATATCACTTATGGATACATGACATACATTATAATAATAAGAAACTTTAAATGAGAAGATCTAAAAAAATTTATTCATGAATTACAAATATATTAACATGAATAATGTTGATTTTCCATTGCCATAAAAAGATTTTATATAATATAGTTATTAAGGTATTTATTTAAGTACTGGATTTACAATTGCTAATAAATCTATTTTTAATTAAAGTTTAAAGTCAGGTTTGCCATTGTAAGTACATCCTGAAGTTTGTACAATTTGTGTGGCAGCCCAAATACCACATTTTATACATATTTCTATATCTTTCCCTTGAATCAGTTGTGCCAAAAAACCTGCAGATATAAAATAAATTAGAATTATATAAAATTATAATCGAACGTACATACAAATTTTAAGTATCCATATTTAACATAATTTACCTCCTACAAATGCATCCCCAGCACCATTAGTATCGATTACATTTTCTTCTGGGATTTTCGTAGTAGGATATTCTCTCACTATGTTGTCCTTAACTAAAACAATTGGTCCAGAACCTTGTGTAATTATGACGATTCTGTTCCTCTTTTTATTTATCTTCTCCATACGAGATATCTTTAACGCTATCTCCTTTCTGTCTGTAGTCTTAAAATCATGGACTTTTGCAAATACATCTGCCTCTGCTTCATTACCAAATAAAATATCTACATAAGGAAGAACATCTCCTAATGGTTTTTTAAAAACGTCGGGTATAAATGGTGCACTGAGATTCATCATAAACATTTTATTGTTTTCATATGCATGCTTAGCCACTATTTGAATTACTTCTGGATTAACGGTTAAGAAAAATCCCTGTAATATCAAAATCAAAGATAGAATTTTTCTCGTGTATGACTAATAAAAGAAAACAACAAAAGGTTGCGAGATACATAAAGAATAATTGTATATATACTTACAGAAATATAAATATATTCTGCATTTTCTATAAGTTTCTTGTTTTCCGGTACTTCTATGTGCGATGTTGAGAAACAATTTGCAGCTGCTAAATTAGCACATAGAGATCTTTCCTTTCCTGTGATAAGAACGGCACAAGTCCCAGTTGGTTCCTTATCCGTATATTGATAGCAAACATTTAAGCCATTTGTAAGAGCTCGTTCTTCCAATATTTTGGAATATTTGTCATTACCTACGCAACCCATGTAACTAGCAACTTTTGATTTTTTCAAGAACCACTAAAAAAAAATATAGATGCCGACTATAATAACAAGTTGTTATAGAAAATTGCTCCTGAATATGAAATTTTCCACAGAATATGAAAAAAATATTAAATTAAATTTACTTGTGTTACTCGCATTGTATTCTGTACAGAACCACCAGCAATAAAATTGGCATTATACAGGTTGATTAATTCATCGTATAGAGATTTATGTTTTTCCTCCGCAAGAATAGCATCGTTGGCTTTTAAGTCATATTTTTCCAGAAAATTTTTGTCTACAGTCGCAGATATATCAAGCAGAGGATTTCCCATACCCAGAAGAAGACCTTCTCTGAAGCATTTGAGAAAAAATTTGGCACTTTCTGATACATTTTTCTATTGATCGCTTCATTATTCTCAATCACTCGCAATATTTTCTGCCGAATTCACGATTGATAATAAGGTATATGTAAAATATAAGCATTTGAATTGAAAAACTCACTATATCGTGAATATATAAAACAGAAAAAGAATTGTCATAAATTTAAAATGATAACGATAAGAGATATAAAGATCAATAATATAGCAATATTAATAAATAACTATGTACTGGAGCGCCTAGATGCGGCCCTGTCGATTACATAACCTATATACCGTTCCTCTTTCGGAACGTTACACGATCAAAGTTTCGTGGGCCGATTGGTCAGCGTGCGTGCACACTTTGTCGCTAGAGTAATCATTCGAATGATAAGACAAGGAACGTGAAAACGGACGTTTCCTCATCCCAGAACATGGTTTCGTTCCATTCGAACTACACAAATGTTCGCGATTCGTCACACGTGAACGAACTTAACCTCATCGTGACCAAAGGTTGAACGAAACATAACCTCTCCAAAATGATATTCGGAAGACAATTTTTGTAATTGCGAGTGATCAAGAAAGTAAGAAAATAAAATAAAAAAACCGTACCGTAAATTTTCTGCCATTGGCGAAGTACACGATTTCTTATGAGAATAAATGGATTTCTGAAGACACACTGCGAATGTACTAGCGACGGTATGCCACCGATGATGTGTGTGTGTGTGTGTGTGTGTATGTGTATGCGTATGTGTGTGTGTATGTGTTGTATAGGTGATTCGTCGGATGGCGTATCCTTACGTCAGAGCGCGTGGCTCAATGAAACGAATAACCGTTGTAAGCTAAATGTAGGTAGACAATCGTTTAAAAAAAGATGCTACTTCATGTTGGGGTCATGCGTTATCTTTATGATTCATCGGAACTTGATAAAATTAGACGTTAAATCTTTTAAGGAAAAGTTTTTCTATTATCAATAGAAATTGTTCTCAAATTCTTACTTCTTATCGACCTCGTTTTAAAACGTTGCGAATCTCGATCGTTTAAAATAATGTGAGAAGGGGAAGTACTTAAAATTCTTAAAATAACTAACTACTTTGCCAGTAGGTATTTCAAATTATGTAATCATAACTTACAGAGAATTTTTATCTCGTGCGTTGTTTCTCGAATGATTTTCAATCGCGTCCAAAGTATGACACACTATTTTATCTTGCGTAATTCAAAACTATTAAGGAGAGGAAAAAATGTATACTGGAATAGAATCTATCCGCTTATGTATCGCATTAATTCGTTATTTCGTAAAACGAATATATCGTATATAAAATTGTACTTTATCAATTTACATCACGTTTTTATTACGTCACGTTAAATGTTGCAATTCACAACATCAAGTATTATTTGCAAGATAATGCTGCAAACATCATCGTCGTATGTTTCTTCGGTAATTTTGCATTTCATTTTTATCTTTTGAATATTTTTCAACGAATTGTAAAATAAAATTTAAAATAGCCAACTTTCATTTTCACAAATTTATTATAATTAATTTTCTTGATTTTTATCGTGATTTCGATAAAAAGGGAATAGAGATTGGAGAATACAAGGAAGAGAAGAAATCGGAAGTCTTTTTATAATATTCAATTGATTTTTATCATTTTTTAAAGCAAATATATTAATTTAAAAAAAAAGAAAAAGAAAAAAGAAAGAAAAAACACTTAAATAAATGTAATAATTCACGTTACGTTGATATAAGATAACATGCGTTATCTTCTAAGTAATGAATATAAATTTCACTTTAGATCCTTATTTTCTTACCTGTCTACTTCTACTTACCACGAAATACGTTTATTTAATTAGTGTCAATTTTTATTTCGTCACGGTTGATCCCAAAAAAAGAAGAAAAAAGAATCAGAATAAAAAAAACGCCTAAACATTTGTATAGATGAAACGCATTTAATCGAGTGTTTGTCAAATCAATTATATCAACGACGCTTCATAAGACTCGTGGAATTGAGGAAAATGGAATAATTGGGAAAGAAATGTAACGGAAAAAAGTTTAACAGTGCAATAAGAGACAGAGAAAGATCATACAGACAAACAGACAGACATATATATATATATATATATATATAGAGAGAGAGAGAGAGAGAGAGAGAGAGAGAGAGAAAGAGAGAGAGAAAGAGAGAGAGAAAGAGAGAGAGAGAGAGAGAGAGAGAGAGAGAGAGAGAGAGAGAGAGAGAGAGAAAGCGAAATTTGTTGAATGTCAAAAGGGAGATTAGTATTATTTTCGTTACCAGACAATTTTTAAAAATCACAAAATCGCAGGGAGATTTTATAAATTTGTATCTATATGTGTATACAGATATGCGTGTGTGGACTCGATTCAAGATGAGTTTCTCTCTCTCACTCTCTCTCTCTCTTTTCTCTACCTGCTTTTGCTAAGAAAGAAAAAACATCTCTCAAAGATTTCGAAAGAGGATAAAAATGAAAGTTTTAATAATTATAAATTAAATAAAAATGTAGACGAAAATAATTATTATCCGTTTTGTTTTCTTTAAATATCATAGGTGTCGAAAGAAGAGACATATAGATAGACAAACGGACAGAAAGACAGACAGACAGATAGATAGATAGTTAGAAAGACAGATAGATAAAGTTATAGAGTAAGAAAGAAAAGAAATAAAGAAGAAATGATACTGAGGCTAGTGGACTTGCCTTGGTACGACGTAATCTACAGGCACATCTTTATTCGACTGGATCTGCGGGACCTTTGTAACCTTCGATGCCTCTCCTCAACAGAGTACCAAGTCCTGGTCGACAATTACATCGCCACATGGGACACGTTGGACATCTCTTCATACACGGATTTTGAGCCCAACTCCTTCGAAGTATAGTCCATAGGTGTTCGGTAGTAGCAAGGCTATCGAGTCCTACATCACACATCATATTACAATATGCATAATAGTTCGAAACATTCCCTTCTGGCGCGTCGTTCGTTATTTTGTTTTGTTTTGTTTCGCTTCGCTTTTTTTATATATATTTTTTATTACTTTTTGTTTTCGTTCATTTCGCTTTGTTTCGTAATTTGGCATTTTTTTTTTTTTTTCTTTTCTTTTTTTTTACCGACGACGACACCCGACGACGATGGCGGCGAAGACGAAGCCGGCAAGAGACAAGATTTTTTTCTCGTCACGCGCGTGAAGGGGTAGTAGCAGTAGTAGCGTGGTAGTCGTGCCTGGTATACATACGTCCCGTACCTGCAGATGCTTTTTATTTATATATTCATTTATGTATTTAGTTATTTATTTATTGAGAGGACATCGATAGTCAGTCACTTTTACGCGTGTATGTACACGTATACAAATTATTTTTTTTATTTTTACTTTTTTTTTTGTTTGGTTATCCCGATATTCTACACATCTCGATTCCGATCCTATGCGATTCGCTTTCTTTCCGTTTGACTTTATATATATATATATATATATATATATATATATATATAATCCGAAATCCTTCAATGATTTTGCTTGTATATTATATACATATATAGGGAATAGATTGTGCTTATTTATTTATCTTTTTTGTTTTTTCTAATTTCGTCCGCTCACGCTCCGTGTTTCTATGTACATGCTATACATATGCATTTTTTGATCTATATTTCTTTACTTTGTCAAGGGATTCGTAAAAGGCTGCAAGAGGTTGCGACATGTCGACCTTAGTAATAGCTACTGGCTCGGAAGTTCTCATCTCGTCGACCTTCTCGGTTCACATCCCGGGCTCACGCATTTGGACTTGACCGGTTGCAACGGGCCGCAAATGCGGTGCGACTTTATCGAGATAACCAAATGTCGTAATCTCACGTCTGTAAGGCTAAGAGGCTGCGACTGGGTCACCACAGATTTCCTATTGTCGTTAGTTCGGTACAACCGTAACCTTCGACGACTTGTATTAGCCGATTGTTATCAAATATCCGACGAGGCTGTGGAGTCCATGTTCGAGTTTCTCACAACGTATGTACGAATAAAAGCATAACAACGATACATTTAATAAAGGATTAATCGTATCGAAAGCTCCAGCACGATCATATTTCTATATATATATTATGGATAATACATGTATCACACGCGCGCGCGCACATACACACACATACACATGCACGCACGCACGCACACACATACACGTACACATTTATTATCCAACGAGTGTTATATATATATATATATATATATATATATATATATATATATAACAAGTAATAATATACATATATTATAATTTTTTCCAAAACGTAAGGCATATAAAAACAGTTACTAAAATTCATTGTCGTCAATATTGCGTTATTGTTCTGGTTGTCGTCATAGTCGTCTCTATACGTCTCGTGGCTGTTGTTTTTTCTTTTTGTTTCTTTTTGTTAACATATATATATACACATTGTAGGTTATATAATATTACTTACTACTGTCTCTCTATATGAAAAAAGCACGTGTTCGAGACAAAAGGGACTCTCACGGCGTATAGCTTTGCCGCGTATATTACTGAATGTATGGTATATATATGTATAGTATATACATACACTTTATATATCGTAGTTTCAAAAGCGTTCGAAATTACTAGGGGAAGAAAAAAGATTGTAAATTCGAATTTTCTCTTTTTGGTTCGACATATGCAGAATCAAAGTTTAAAGCTGTCTCTTTTCCTTTCTTTTCTTTTCTTTTTTCTTTCTTTTCCACGAATAGATTGACCGATCTCAGCTTGGAGAAGACCGCCATCACGGATAAAAGTCTTCTGGCAATGGTCGAACACGGTGTCACGGCGATAGAGTATCTCGACTTGCGTTACTGCCACGGAATCACCGATTATGGTCTGATGTTACTGAGACCTTTACGATCTATGAAAAGACTTTGGATCCTCGGTTGTCGTTCGATTACCGAACGTGGTCTCGCGAGCTTTCGCGAGCGTATGGAAATCGATCTTTCTCCGAGACCGATCTGCGCGATTCGACCTCCATCCTTGCAAGTATAACATTTTTTCCGGCTCGTTTCTCTTCCTTCTCTTCTTTCGCGTGTATTTTGGTCATTAAGATCCTCCTTTTTCCAATGGGCGCTGTGTTGCATTCTTTCGGCATCGCGTAACACCGCGCCAACCGTAAAATACATATATATATATATATATATATATATATATATATATTCAAAGTAAGAAGATATAAGTTAAACTGAGGATGGATACATTTTTGCAACGAACAATCACACGCAAAATAGAATATTGAATAGAATATTGAAAATAGAATATTGAATAGAATATTGAAAATAGAATATTGTAAAATGATCATACGATAACTCGTCAAACTAAATAATCGACGTTGCATCTTTGGATGCATCCAAAATATGGCGGACGACATATACATTTATCTTCAATTTCATATCGATCGATTCACTTCGATCGAAATTTTCGTTCTAATTAAGAAATAGGAAATAATTAGACATGTAGAAGAGAGAAAAAGCGAGGATCGCCAAGTAGAATTTCATGAAGAAATTGTAAAGACGATGATGATGATAATGATAATAATAATAATAATAATAATAATAATAATAATAATAATAATAATAATAATAATAATAATAATAATAATAATAATAAAATTAACATTAATAATAATAATAATAATAATAATAATAATAATAATAATAATAATAAATACGTAAAATGCTAATCTTTCATTACATCCAACATCTTTCTTCCTTGGTCTTTTCCAATATGAAACTATTCTTTTAATGAATCTCCTCCTCGACGAAACCACTGAGAATGTGGGGTGGTTCTGTGTTTTTCATATTTACAATGCAATCATGAAGAATTATTTATAATAATAATAATAGTAGTAATAATAATAATAATAAAAGAAAAGAAAAAAAAAAGAATAAACGATATATTCTTCGCACGTTTTTAGATATTTATTAAAATAAGAAGTTGAAAAACACAAAAGGTATATGACTGTCATTCAGATATACAAACAATCGTTTAAATCATGCATGTCACGAGAAAAGTTGTAAAAGACAATTCGCTCGCTTTTCTCTTTAATAAGTGATGCATATTATTACAAATAATTAGTATCCCACATCCGTATATGCGTGAAACGACTTATTCGCATTGTACGCTACCTCGTGCGCAACTACCTCATCTGCGGTGCCAATTGTTCTGAAAACATCAGGTCCATTCAACGAACGGTTTTACATACACGGAAGGTATTATTTTTTGACCTTTAAAACTGCGCTTACATTTCTCTGTTGATATTTTTAAATATTTAACGTATTTTTTTATTAATACGACTTGTTTAAGACGTTCCTAAGTGTTCAAAGTTTCAAAATAAAATTTAATACAACACACGTATACGAAATACTGAGCAATACTCTTTTTATATACACACGCACGCACGTATATGTCGAGAAATTAGCTATTTGCTCGATCAAAGACAATACAAAAACGAAAAAAAAAGAACAAAGAGACACGTTCTTTATCTATGTAGTAAAATCGTTAAACGATTTGCGTGTGTTCGTTTTGTATACGATTGGGGCGGTGTTTCGCAATGACGAGAAGGATAGAGAGATACAGAAAAAGAAAGATAGAGTTTTCTCGCGTATCGAGATCAAGGCGCGATAGAATAGCGACGAGAATAATTGCTACAAACATAATAAAACTTATGGCTTACAATACCTTTTAGAAATGCGCTATCTTACTAATTCCTAATGTAACAGAAAAAAAAACAAAAAACAAAAAAAAAGAAAAAAGTAGAACACGTTTAGAAGAGAACAGGACGATAGCCGGAAAAAATGTTACGTAAAAGATTAGAAATTTTCTCGTGAAGACATGACGACCATTTTATCGTTGTCTGTGATACTTTTTCCTTCTGTTCTTTGTTCGTTCTTTATTTTTTCTTCTTCTTCATAAAGAATACAAGAGAGTAAGAAAAACAGCGAGGAGAAGAGAGAAATAAAGATAGAGAAAAATCGAAAACGCAATTTCGAGTAACTCGAACGCCCACATTTGTTTATCTTTTCCTATTACTCCTTGAAAGCAAAATTAATTCTTGAAACAGAAAGAAAAGAGAGGATTTCGCTTGGAAAATTATTTCGAGAGCTCATTATAAAACACATCTCACAAGAAGTACTCATCTTCGTTTATTTCTTTTTACCTTCTTGATCGATTGATTGATTAACTTATTTAGTTATTCTTTCCCCCTCTCCTTTTAATAATTGGCATATCACGAAAGGAAAAAAGTCAAGAGGAGCGTGTGCGTATTGTGTATAACATTTATATACGTGTACGATGTCGTTTGTGTTTATAAAAACGAGGGAGATCTTTTAGGAGGGTGCAACTGAAAGAAAGCGAAGATAGACAGATCAACAGATATAGATAGTAAGATAGATAGGCGTGTGTATACATATGTATATATACACACACATACGTATGTATTATATTATAATAAAAAGAGGCAGTGTATGTGTTTAAGGTTAGCATAACGAAATACGCGCGTCTTCGGCCGATTTTCGAGCGAGCGCGGAAAGCAGCGCGCGAAAAACGCAGGAAGCCAGCGAAGCGCGCGTTCGATCGAAAAAAACGGGTTCCAGACATGCGTGAAAATCGTTGTTAAATTTTTATATATACGTCGGAGCCGAGTCGAAAGGTTTTCGTTACGACCACACATGTTTTATGCGGCAAGGTCGGGGTGCGATGAGGGTATACAAGGATGGGTTCGTCGAAATAATGGATAGGAAAGGGTAAAAAGGGTGGTAACGGCAAGAATTGGTGATAGTAAGAGAAAGAGATAGATAGATAGATAGATAGATAGATAGATAGATAGATAGATAGATAGACAGATATATATATATATATAGAGAGAGAGAGAGAGAGAGAGAGAGAAAGAGAAAGAGAGAGAGAGAGAGAGAGAGAGAGAGAGAGAATTAAAGAACACGTAAAGTCGTTTTTGTGAACTTCACAAATACATTGTTATTACATTATTTTTTATCCATTATTATTATTATGATTATCATTATTATAATTAATGAAAACACGGTTTCTTACAAAAAAAAAGAAAAAAAGAAAAAAAAAATAATAATAGATTAAAGGAGAGAAGAAAAAAGACTTACACCAACGTATACATGCTCGAACGAAGGAAATATGCTTGCTTGCTTATTTGTTGTTGTTGATTTTTCTCTTTTATTTTCTTTGTATATTTGCTTAAATCCTTTTCCTTTTTTTTTTATAATAGATATAACGAGCGCAAATACGTGTGGTTAAACGCAATTGATCTTCATCAATAAATTGTTTTTTCCTTCTGTCTTATTTTTCTTTTTTGTCATTCTTTTCTTTACTTTACGTCGATTAATCCTATTTATAATAAAATGGTTATGTTACTACACGCTAAATGTTCGCACGATCCAATTAAGGTATCTCATACAGAATCGACGCATCTCTACGGAATTTATAGGTCCAACCGTAATCTCCAAGTCGTTAAACTAATTATTAGCGTAATCGTTTAACGGCGTACTTCCCTCCCCCTCACCTCGCCCGACAAAAATAAAAGGCAACTCGTTCCGAAGGCTAGAAAGCATGTTTCTTACTCAATTACGTCTTTTTAGTTATTTTTTTGTGTGTGTATACACACACGCACACGCACGCACGCACATATATATATATATATATATATATATATATATATACACATATATATATATCGTCTTAACGCGTCGTCAAATTTTTATTATGTATTTGCGCATTCTAGTCCCCGAACGACATTTTTTCCTAAAACATCGTGCATGTAATAATATATATCTCGAAGAACTATATCATATCTAGGATAATTTCTATTCACGTTAGATCGCTATGATAGATTAAAAAAAGTAACCAAAAAATTAAAAAGAAAAAAGAAAATAAAAAAATTCAGAAAAGCGAATCATCGAAGAAAACCGTTCGGCCACGATCGTCACACGCACACAAGCATACACGCATACACATACATACTCAACATTTAATCTTGTCTATACGTCATACAAAATTTTGCGCTTCTTTTCGTTCGATGCCAAATAACATCGTCAATATTATTATTATTATTATTTTGTTTTTTTTTTGTTTTATTAGCATCGCTAATATTCTTTGAACCGAACGACGGACCTGAGCGATGATAGGAAAAAAAAGAAACTTTCTTTTATTTCTAATCAATTACATAGATCACGATAAATCGCATAAAAAATGTTTTTTTTTGCCGCCGTTGAAACAAACGAAAAAAAAGATATCTTATTTTTCCTTAGGTAAGGAAAAAAAATAAGAAAAAGGAAAAAAAAAGAAATTAGAAGGAAACTGGTAACGAACGATCGATTTGCGCATTGCATATACAAATTGTTCTAAAATCAAATCAACGTATCGCTGCGAAATTGAAATGAAAAATTTTCCAATATGACATATGTGTATATATATATATATATATATATATATATATATATATATATATATATATGATTATAATATGATTAATTTGAACGTAAACGTTATATATTTGCGCCGAAGAAATTATGTTTTTCGTAGCGATATCCGAGAAAACATCAGTAATAATGAGAAAAAAAAAAAAGAATTTTTCTATCCATCGACGGTACAAACACAAAGACCGCGCGAGAGTAATGACAATATGGCAAAAATTTGCACGATTCCACAAAAAATCGGTTTAAGCACACTCTTCCCACCTATTTTTATTACTTTTTTCTCTCTTTTCTTTGTTTTATTTTTATTTTTTTCGTTTTTTTTTATTTTTATTGCAAATACACACACACACACGCACGCGCGCGCGCACAAGCATTCATAAACGCGCGTAAAAGATCAGTAATAATGACGTTTTGTTCCTAATTTTTAGGGAGGGAAGAGGATTCGAACAAAAAAAAAGATAAAAAGGCCTTGCTGAAAAATCGCGCTAACGAACGAACGAACGAACGAACGAACGATCGAACGATCGAACGAACGAACAATACAAGTTAAGAAATATTCGCGATTGTTAAAAATCACGTACGCGATATTACGCAACGCATACAAGCCTATTAAATAAATAATATACACGCGTAAAAAGAGTTGTGAAATTTTCTTTTTCTGACTATGGTGGAAGAGTGGCGGACAAATATAGTGCGTAAAATTTATAAATTATTTCGCTCGCTTAAATGATTTCGTCGAGGATAGTAACATTTTCCTGTAATATCTGATATTTTTTTTCTTTCTCTCTATCTAATCGTTCGTTATCGTTTCCCTAAGACATATCGTAATAAACGATAAGCAATCCGACGGACTAGTAATAATTATACGTGTGCTCTGATAAAAGAGACAGATGGATGTACTTGTATATATACACATATACAGTTTTATATATACATACATATCGGACGAGGAAGGATAGCGGAGATTGTGATGGTGTGGTAATGGTGTTGGTGTAGTAAGGCAAGAGGGAGATAGGGTTCGGAAGGGTAGATTTATCAAGATGCATGGGGACCGTGAAATTTTCGTCTGAATTTTACTTCAGATATTGTTTTCCTTTTTTTCAGTTTGGTGTTTATGACGATTAATTTATGCGCAGTTTTTTCGATATACTATCGCAGATAAAGACATTCTTTGTCTATCATATTATTATTATTATTATTATTATTATTATTATTATTATTATTATTTCTCGATAGATTCGGTGTTGCTTTCTTTTCGCTTATTGTATTTTTTTTCTTTTTTGTATACTTTATTGTGGTTGTTGTGGGTATTCTTTTTTTCTTTTCGTCATTAGTTTATTTATTTAGAGTAATCTAATAATGGGCGCAATGCGGGTGACAGAATGTACTTGTTCTCATAGAGCGGTTGCGGCAGATCTTCGCGCGTGCAGATCGACAGACGGCCAAGAGTATCTCGGTCCCGAGGCTTCCTGCTAGCGATCAGACCCGACACAGAGAGAGACGGACAGACCGACAGACCGATCCGAGCCCGACGCGACGATTTAGTATGGTGCGAACCGGCGCGACGGCGATGGCCCTCGTAATCCCGGTCTGGTAACCAAAATTAAGCCACGTCAGTCACACGAATTCGATTATTACGGTTAAAGCACGGGTATTATAGTAGGGGCTTTGCTTTTTTCTCTGAATGATTATTTTTTTGCATACTGATAGATATAAGTATATAAATGGAGGAAAAACATTTGACAATAGCGATGAAAGAGTGAATGAGAATGAGATAGAAATAGAGAAAGAGAGTGAGATAGAAATAGAGAAAGAGAGAGAAAGAGAGAGAGAGAGAGAGAGAGAGAGAGAGAGAGAGAGAATTAGACAGGAATGTGAAAAAAAATAAAGATTAAAGGAAAGAAATACGATCGAAACCAACAAAAATAAATAAATAAATAAATAAATAAAAATAAATAAACGAATATATAAACAAATAGCTGGTAGCAGTACGAAGAGTATGTTCTTCCTCGTTTTTCTCGCATGTATATCATTCAATAATTTTTTCTATGCATGTGTATATATATATATATAATAAAATATACACCATACAATATATACATATATATATATAGGTATATATATATATATATGTATAAAAGTTTATATGATCAAACAGTGCGATTGCGAGTAGGAATTGAATATCTTCCATTTAAATAAAGCGCATCTCAAAACTATCGACAGCTCTTCTTTAAAAAAGATCTTTCTTTCAGGTTGAAAAAAATCTCGTTTTTGTTTTCTTGTTTTCTTTTTTTTTTTTTGCCTTTTTGGGGATGGAATGCGAGAAAGTCAGAGAAAAACGACGGCCTTTTTCTCTTTTTAGAAGCGACATAGGGCGGTGATACGACCGATCGATCAACAATTAATCAGATACTATCATAATACGAAATCACACATAAAATTGTCTAAGAGAAAAAGAGAAAGAAGTCTACGAGGACAAAACTATCATTTTTTCTACTCTTTCCTATGCAACAAAATGTCTCCTAAAACTTGAAGGCTCACGGAAAAAACCTATAAACATTTATACAATATACACACTTCACTTTGAGTATATATATATATATATATATATATATATATATATATATATATATATATATATATACATGTATGGTGAATGTACCATATATTTATATATCTAAATATAGCATAATGTGTGTCTAAATATATGATATATATATATATATATATATATATATATATATTTATATATGATATATTTAGAAAGATAGATAAATTGAGAATCATTGATGGTTTAAAATTAGGGATAAATTCGCTGGACGATGATCGTACCCCCGCCTGAAGACTCTTCTTCTCTGTTTACTCTTTTTTCTCTCCGTTCTTACGCGATGATGACGAAGGACAACGATGATGACACATATTCAAAGTCGACACTCTCGAATGAGTATTATATACGGCAACGAGAAAGCAAAAAGAGATCTAACAAGATCGAGGTAATGGTGGTGGTGGTGGTGGTGGTGATGGTTTAAAAAATTCGAGAATTTAATTTTGAAAATTAAAAGAAATGCAAGACAAAATAATATCCAGAATGGAAGAGGAGAAGGTATCGATAATTTGAATTCCTTCGGCATACATACTAATAAGATGAACATTTTTCTTTTCGACAAAGTAAGAAAAATAAAGTTTAAAAAAATTGGAGATAAAGTGGGATAAAAGAAAGAAAAAGAAAGAAAGAAAGAAAGAGAGAGAGAGAGAGAGAGAGAAAGAGAGATGAAGGAGAGAGAGAGAGAGAGAGAGAGAGAGAGAGAGAGAGAAAGAGAGAGAGAGAAAGAGAGATGAAGGAGAAAGAGAGAGAGAGGAGAGAGAAGAAAGAGAAAGGAGAAAGAAGAGAGAGGAGAGAGGAGAGAGAGAGAGAGAGAAAGAAGAAAGATATATATACACACACACACACTATGTATCTCGGATCTTTAGGCTGATTAATTTTTTTCCTCTCTTTTGGAATATTTTTTTTAAATTAGCCGGTGACACGTCTACTTACCTACGTTCTTCGAACGAATCTCGGCTGAAGTCCTCGTACATGCCTCTACTATAACAGCGTTTATAATAAATAATCGAATCTACCAATTGATCAAGATTCATCATCATCATCATCATCATCATCATCATCATCATCATCATTATCATCATCACTAATATATATACCACACTCGTTCCCTTGTCCAAGGCTTAACTTTGTGAATAGTCCCTGTACATTGTGCAACGTAAAAAGAAAAAGAACCACGCATGCCGCCTAATATGACTGCTTCAACATTTTTTATTTTTACTTTTTTTTTCTTCTTCCTTTTTTGGGGAATGGAAAAAAAAAGAAAGAGGGAGAGAAAGAGACAGAGATTCTCAAGAGAAAATAAGGTTGGTATTACGAGTAATGAAGGGTTTGGATGGATTTGAAATTTTGGAAAATATCACGACCGTAACAAATCTAGTAAAGGATGGATCAACGAATATTGAGGTAAAAACAAAGAAGATTCTATAGAACGTTCAACTTCTTTAACAATTTAACCAACTGTAAACTTCATGTGTTTGTACGACAACATGAATGTAAAGTAAGGGAAATGCGAGGGATGTATCGAGAAGAGGAAAAGAATAAAAATATATATATCTATAACGACCAAGACTAAACACACAAAATATCTAAGTTCCCCAAAAGGTCTTTGCTAATAAAGAGCGAGAGCGAGAGAGAGAGAGAGAGCGAGAGAGAGAGAGAGAGAGAGAGAGTCATTCGCAAATTAGAAAAATGCAAAATGTTTTTCTTTTTTACGTCATGAGACAAGTCTCTTCTACTTGTGATCTTTTCTTCTACACATTCAAAGAAAAACACTTAAAACTACTGCTACAAAACAACACACGCCTATGAAAATCGAAGGCAAACAAATGTAGAATTTCTATTCTGTTTTCTTTTTTTTTTGTGTGTGGGAGTCTTTATTTAACTTATACAATTTAACGTTATAGAAGAAATCAAATGATTTAATCAAAGCAAAGGTAAGAAATTATGGTGATAAGAGACATGGAATTTAAACCAGTCATATAAGGCAGGCAGTGCGCGTTAGACTGGATTTTCTTTTAAACCCATGTGATTTTCAAGTATTCTTTCTGTTTTTTTTTGTTTCGTTCGTTCTTTTCGCATATGCTTTATATGCTTACAATTAGAACGTAAGAGCCATTTGCAGCTCAGGCTGGGATAATGTAGGGTTGGTTGATTGTTAGGTAGATTGGTAAGGTAACGTGCAACAACAAACTCAATGTACTTCGAAAAATTGAGAAGTTCAATCAATTCTGTTTCTATTTGAAAGTTTTGCGAATGGAAATTACATAGCATGAAAAGCTTTGAATGTCGTGAGTAGAAGTCAGCTTCTCTAGGACACGTTATGAGCTCTTAATTTACGTACGCGTAAAAATATATATATATTTATATGTATATATGTATATATATATATGAACGTGTGTGATTTGTATACATAACAATAATGAATTTAAACACGTCAAGTACAAGTGTAAGTATGTAATGGGCCGGTTTCATGATCGTCTAAGCGAGAAGAATACGAAATGTTGGAATTATTACAATATGAACGTACGTAATATATCTTTGTGTCTAGAGCGAAAAATATTTTTCAACAAACAGAAACAGAAAGAAATGAAAATGTTACATTGTAGGAAAAAAACTTTTTTTTTAATCATCTGTATCTAAATAAATATAATATGTATGAACTTGAATCTTTTTTCCTAAACATTAACATAACAGACGTGTCTTAAATAAAACAAATTACGAACACTTAATTATGTTGTTTAAAATTTAACGAAAATCAAACGAAAAAAAAGAAAAAGAAAAAAATAACGCAAAGTAAACAATATATATAAAATGAAATATGAAATAGAAACGCATAGGGGAACAAAGAAATAAAAACAAGAGATTTCAAATGAGTCTATGAAACTGGCCTGAAAAAAAATATCAGAGAATACCGACATACAAACTTACTCGTCCAATTTGTCCGCAGAGCTGGTTTCTACTTACGATACGTTTCAAAGAGAATTGATCGGCGCCGTTCCTGAAAATCGCGCCAGCCCTCTTTATATAATATTATAAAGATATATATATATATATACTTTTTGCTTGTGTTTTCTCATTTTTTTGTTCTATCTGTACAGCGTACGAGGAGAGAGAGAGAGAGAGAGAGAGAGAGAGAGAGAGAGAGAGAGAGAGAGAGAGGGAGGGAGGGAGAGAGAGGGGGGGAGAGAAAGAGAGATAGTTCATTAAAATCGAAGATCGCATGTCCTGGTTCGCGGTAGGTAGTGCGATCAAGAAAACTAGTTCGTATTCCTTAGGAACGTTTCTTCATCCCAGGCCTCCGCGCCACTCCCGGTCGAGTGATGTACGTAATAGGGAGCGCTTGAAACACAAAGGATTTATGAGAGACATACAGGCCAATCTCGCAGTTAACGCCATGGAACAAGAGAGAGGCTATGAAATGGGACATCCCTAGAAGAGCAGTCGACATGTTCAAGGCATAATCAGTCGAGACCTCGCGATCGAATTCGTCATTTTGAGGAATAGAAGAAATATACGAGAGAGAGAGTGAGAGAGAGAAAGAGAGAGAGAGAGAGAGAGAAATTGCTGCGGTAATTTTACAACGCGCCAGCGACAAGAACGAGGTGTGACTACTCGCTAACAAAATGGTCAAAGACTTACTCTTGCATGACTTGAACGTTGGCCCGGGACTGTCTCTCTAGGGTTGCCCGCATTCATGGACAAAGATGGTACGCAGCCTGAGGTGCACTGAAATTTAGAATGTACAGAAACGTCCAAGCGTCATATAATAACATTTTTTACTACGGAGACGCTGCACTCATGTGGGCATCGGGTCGACAGTCGTTCTTATATAAAAATGCTACATTTGCTACCATAACTGAAGCGAGAGAAAAGAGGTAGGTAATATGCAATAATAGAAAAGTGATCGTGCGTGAACTCCTAATATTGTTGTTGGATCGGCAAGGATTATAAATGTTACGTGTATAATAAAATATAGAGAGAACTGGAAGATTTCTTTTTACAGCGAAATCAATATCTAAAATAGAAAAATTGAGAAAAGAGATAGGCTTACGTTATGACTTTTCGCGTTTACCCAGAAATGGGGAGAGGGAGGGGAGAGAGAGAGAGAGAGAAAGAGAGAGAGAGAGAGAGAGAGAGAGAAAGAGAGAGAGAGAGAGAGAGACAGAATTAGAAACAGAGATAGAGAAAGAGGAAGAGAGAAAGAGAAATAAACGCGAACGCGAAGCCCACCGAAAATAAAAAATAATTTCGTCAACTCTTTATGAACGGCGAGGCAAAGAAAAAGAAAAAGTGAAGGTTCAAAGTATATAAGAATGAAAAAATGTAATGGAATAATAAAATGTCGACGAATCACCGAACCCCAATTCGCATGAGCTGTTAATCCAGCCTGGAACGTTCACAATGTTAAGTCGGACGAATGGGCTGTCGGTACTCCGGCTCTACTCACCTGAACCGGCCGTTGTTGCCACTCGGAGGGGGTGATCGTCGGCTGAACATGCCATAATCGTTGCCTCGGGAAAAGCCAGTATCGCGCATGGATCCCATACCTAGAGGAGGCATAGGAGGCATTGGGTCTCGTCTTGGAGGTAGAGGTGGCATTGTCATTGGTGGAAAGTCTAGCCCGCACATGGAAGTTCCCATGTCACAGGGCCCTGTCATACCCGTAAACCGCCTCTCGTAGAGATCCCTGGTGTCGTCAAAGCCCCTCCTGTCATAGTAGCTTTCGTAGTCCTGTTTGCAGAAAGAAAATTCCAAAAAAAAAAAAAAAAAAAAAAAAAAAGAAAAAAAAAAGAGAAAAGAAAAAAAAATTAAACTTCGAAGTGTACGAGGCTATACCAGGCTACATACGGCTAGCCCTAGCCTTTCGAAGCAACGATGTCACGATCGATTAACTCAAAATGTACTTACTCCAAAGCGGCCACCACCCATTAGCCGGTCCCGAAGGAAAGGTGGTGGCGGCGGTGGAGGATACGGGTCACGTCCAAACATTCGGTCCCTGAATCCGTTCCTATCCGGTCCTCCTCCCATTCCGCCTTTTGGACATTCCTTGGACCAATGGCCTCCGCGTCCGCATCGGTAGCATTGTTCTGGATCTCCCATTCCTGGCCTTTGTCGTACTCTGCTAGTGGAAATTTGAACCTTCATAGGTTGACCGTCCACAATTTGCCCGTTAAGCTCCTTGATGGCATCATTCACATCACCTGTGGCTTCTAGATGGACAAATCCATAATTTCTCACTATGTCGCATTCTACGACAGTGCCATATTTGGCAAACAATTCGCGCACTTGAGGTGCTTTTGTATTGTCTGTGAGATTGCCAACAAAGATTTTGGTCGTAGGAGTGTTGGGTCCTTTACGACTTTTAGCAGCTTCGCATTTTATGGGCTGACCATGAACTATATGTCCATTCAAATTTTGTATCGCATTTCTTCCTGCTTCTTCATTTTCCATATGCTAATAAACAGAATAAAGAGGAATTATGTTTATGTAGGTAAAACAAATTTAAAGTTTTTGCATGTTCGATGACTTACCACAAATCCATAATTCTTAACAACATCACACTCTACGACTTTTCCATATTTCTCAAAAAGTGGCTTGATATCAGCATTTGATGTTTTATCAGCCAAGTTACCGATGAAAATTTTGAATGTACCAACGCTGCTAAAACCCGGCATTTTCGGCTCGTTTTAGAACCTATTAGAAAAACATTTACTATATATATATAAAATTATAAAAAACATTATCAAAACAAACAAACGTATTTAAAGTATAATCATAGCTTTGGCAAAAAAGAATTGGCATTAATATCTTTCATGTAATCATAAAAAAATACAAAAATCATGACTAAATAAATCTTTTGATTAACTGAAAATCTCACTTATCTTAATATATCTCAATCATATATTAATTAACTAAATTTATGTGAAGTATCATTATGAGAATAGCATTTTATAAGATTAAGTTTCTGCTTTTATTTCTGTAAACAAACAAAACAATCTTATGTTCTAACCAATACATGAGTAATACGATTTCCGTATTAGATAAATAAAAGTACATGAAAAAACATGGTTTATTACACCACACAACGTAATAATTAACATAAAACTGTTAAAGGAAGAAATAAATAATAGTTATAAGTGAATTTAAAGATAACGATTGTGCGCATAAACCTTCTAAATAGATTATTCAAGTTTGAGCAAGTAAAGCGGGAATACCGCAAAGACGCTCAAGTTTGATTACAGCTCTGACGCTTTCATCCACCATTTGCTTGGCGATCTTCCACATTTACAATCACCAAAATGCCAAATATTTCGACACGCTCCACGTCGTTTGCGATTTCAAGTATATCGAGTATAAAAGTTAGAACGTTACGAAAAAAACATATATACCTTCTATTTTTATCCTCACTAAGCTAACTTGCGAGAATATATTACTACGAACGAGATCGCCCGGAATGCCGTGAAAGCACGTAGTAGTTCAACGCTCACTGACCTTCGTGAAATGGCGCGCGTGGCTTGCTCCTGCGAAAATACAGCGCTTCCTTTTTGTAAACAACGAAAGAATATTTCTTTTGTGCGATACTATCCTTTATTTGTTAATATTCTTTGTTTTGGAAACACGATGTAATTGAAACAGCACCAAACGACACCAGCAACCAACCGTCAGAACATCCACACGAGAGAGATGAAATCAACGTAATGGCGGCGTCTCGCTTGCCGCGTCGTGTAAGAAATGTTCGGTGCTGCGATTCTATTGGTCAAGTCGGTCCAATCATACGATACGTTCTTAAACCTATCAAGAACGCGTCTCTTCCGGCGTAGTTAACTTGACTATGTACACGGCGTTCCGTTAGCTTCTATACCGGCGTTGTTTTCCCAGTCTCCTTTACATTGACTTTACACGCAATAGTCTAACCGCCGCCATTTTTAATAACCCCAATTATAAACAACGCGGTTTCTAATGAGCTAATGATAATATGTTTTAATACATTTCTTCTGACACTTAACGCCGCACAAACAATTCTTCAATTTTCCGGTTAATTTCGATTCGTTAATAGTTTGAAAATTGACCTCTCTTGGAATATACAATTTTTGATATAAAATTGTTCGTTTACGATCTAAGTTATGTCAAGAATCAAGCGTTTTTAAAATAAAGAATTTAAAGGCAAAAAACGAATAGAGATTTCGTAATGCGTGTAGCATGTGCATACATATTTAAATAATGATATATATATGCATGCATGCATGCACGCACGAACGCACACACACACACAATTACTATTCTACATTGCTATACATATGTAATAGTTGATTCTTTGTTCTACTTTAGTAAAAAAAGTACATATATTGAACGTCGTATTACGCCGGATATTGTATTACATTCTCCAATTTTTTTTTTAGATTTTGTAAACAATAACACGTCACGTTTCAAATGACCTATGAAAAGAACTAAGTCTTCCGAAGAATACGTTATCATTTCTTATAACCCGTTACTACTTTTTGTTAAGACAGAGTACACGAAACAAATAAAAACAACAAAGATTTTATCAGAGAGATGTACGATAGCAATACATATTATATAATAGAATACAATTGAAATATTAATTTTGCATTTGATTTGTTTGTGATAAGAAATATATACATGATGTGCGTGTGCGCGCGCGCGTGTATGTATGTATGTATGTATGTATGTATGTATGTATGTATGTATGTATGTATGTATGAATGTATGTATGTAATGTATGTATGTATGTATGTATGTATGTATGTATGTATGTATGTATGTATGTATGTATGTATGTATGTATGTATGTATGTATGTATGTATGTATGTATGTATGTATGTATGTATGTATGTATGTATGTATGTATGTATGTATGTATGTATGTATGTATGTATGTATGTATGAATGTATGTATGTACATTGATAAATATGTCTGTAAAAAGTTGAAATGCAACATGATCGAATTTTTGGATCGTCTTACAAGACGACAAAGCGGAAAATTACCATCGCAAGAGTAAACTGCATTCAGCAGTAGTAATGTGAGGATTGGAATAAGTGAGAAGAGGCAAAGGAATAACTATATAGACGAGTACACAGACGTGATGCGTCATTTACACTTGTACAGATTTTACAATCGAAATAATCATTCGTAAAACGAGACTCACGTTGAAATTACTGTTTGAAATTTATTTCGTACGAAATAAAACCGTATCATTTTCGTTTTCAACGAAATAAGAAATAATGAGATAGAAAAAGCGGCAACGCCAGAATAAGACGAAATGGCGTAATCCGACAACGACATGATTCTTTTCCGATACAAGTCATACGAGTATTCTTCTCTATGTATTTTTTCGACAAATTGATAAAATACCTATAGATATAAATTTTTAATGTGTTGGGTACTCACCAAGTCAGTAAATTCTGTAAAACAACGCGATACAATACGACGCGAACCTACACGCTTCCGAAATAAAAAATGGCCGCACCGAAACAGACCGGGAAGAGGAAGGCGGTGCGACAAAGCAATTCCACTGATATGGCTCAGAGTTGCAAACTTGTGTATACGATCTCACTATACAAATGATATCATTACCAAATTTCATTACTACGCATGATTTTATTTTAATAATAAAGTGAGAAAGCATTTTATTTATTTCATAATCTTAAATTCTTCAAATATATTATAAAAGATCGTGAATTCCTTTTTTTTCTTTTATGTTGATGTAGGGATTTCAAAAAATTTGATTTGGCAATAGTGATCGACACTCCCTTTATCGGACCATAATTCTTTGCGTTCGATATTGTAGTTCTTGCATCTACACTAGAGACATCTACAATACCGGCTGAACTTACATTTCATATTTTAAGATATAAATTACAAAAGATCGTGTAACGTTTTTCTAATAACGTTAATTAATATATTAAAGATCAATGTCAGATTAAACAAATTGAAGATTTAAATCGATAAATATTTTTTATGTAGAAAATATCATCAGGATGTCAGAGACGAAATTTCATCTGATCTTTTAAATTAAACGCTATTAATAATCTTAAAAACATAGTATGTTTATATATACATATGTATATATATAATATGGATGTGTTTCAATTCAGAATTCGCGCGCGCGCAGTCTTATTAATCATAAAGAAATCAAGGACGTTATCCGTAAAATCGTTGCTATCTTTAGATTGTTATATTTTGAATATTCCGATAAATTAATGTATTCTATTACAAAGAATGTTATAAGGAATGAATAGTATGCACTTGCAATAAATAAAATGAGCGTATCTGGAAAAAGATGATATTGTTTAATACTTGTTAAAAATATAAATTTCATTACTTTCAATCAACTAGCTAATAACTACAATTTTTAATATAATTACAATGATCTTCCTACAGAAGATATAAGGTAATATGCAACAGTTATTCCCATATTATAGCACATGGGAATCATATTTAATAACATAACAATGTTGAGTCAACGACCAAAAGTCTGGCTTTATAGTTTATAAAATTATAGTAACAACTTTTTCATGGTAAAATCTTTACAATTGAGTGCAATAGATATTATAAAGATATGCAAAAACCATATCACTTTGACAAATAATATCTTTTACATAACATAATGATTATTGCACTATAAAGATAATTTGCAATTTAATACCTGATTTTAAATTGTTCTATGCTGCTCGTTACCTCATAGTGGAAAATAATAATATTTAGTAGCAAAAGATTGATCGCTATATAATTTAAGCGCAAGATGCATTAGTTTACCTTCATAAGTATGACTTTTTATAGTTTAGTTTGGTATAACAACCATAGACTTAAAATCATTCTTTGACATTACAGCAACATTTTAATTGCTATTAGTTTAATTAATATGCTTGTTTGTACAAATTAGAAACCTAAATTATATACTGTACAGGTAATACAGATTAGTTTATGGCATTTGAAACTTATAGAACAAAATGACAAGAAGCAATTTCGATGATACGATATATTAACTTTTAACTGGTATATTATTTAATTCTTTAAGTTTATCGTTGATTTATCGTTCTTTTAAGTCAAAGTATAATTACCTATGGTAATACACAAGCCATAATAATTGTCTAAAAAAATTTTTGTAAATTTGTAAAATTATATGTTTTCAAAGTACTTTCTCACTGCTTGCATTTTACAATATATAGAATTTTCTATTAAATTAGTTAAAAGTTGATAAAAAAATATGTGTTGTTACATTTAAAAGAATAATAAATTATACTATCCTGCAGTGGTCGATGTTTGTTAATTACAATATAATAAAATACCAATGCAAGTAGACGAAAAATCACATGATTTGTATCAAATAACAAAAAAGCCATAACATTATTATACAATCAGAGACATAAGAAAAACAATAAATCTTTTTCTTGTACTTCCATTTTTCTCAATGGAATAATATTTAATATCGATTTTCATTTTTTATATTTTGTAAGAATTTGTATTAATTTTCATAATTAATAACCATAACTAATCTCCATAAAAGCAATTGCCTCTAAAGATATTCAGAAACAGAACTAGCATACATTGATATATTAAAAATGGAGACAATTATAAACATACTTTTTTGAAATACTATTATTCATATAGGTATTTTTTGAAAGTACTAAAATGTTTCATAATCTCTTAGGTTTATGTAATCTCTTATAGTAATTAAGATAGATGTAAAAGAACAGGCATTTGCATATATGCGGTTTTTTTTAGTACATCCTAATTATGTGTCTTTAAATGAGTTTCATATTACCTATATGTATTTTTACTATATGCTGGATCTATTTCCAAATATATAAACAGCTTTCTTCATGTTTAAAATGAACATCTTTGTGGAAATAATTATAGTTTTGTATCTAAGTAGTAGCCTTCGTTGATTAGATACTCAACCAACTTTAATACAGTGAAACGCGCCAAAACTTTGACAAAAGCATGGCTTTGGCGCGATTCACGGGAAAAAAATTATATATATATATAATTTATATATATAATTTATATTATATTATATATATATATATATATATATATATATATATATAAATATATATCACGGTCACATTCGTAATTACTTTCAAATATTCACAATTTTCGTTCATCATACATACACGCACACATCCATACAAACGGAGATGCAGATGCAGACGCAATGCACGCACATTCTTGTCCATCTTTATGTATTTGTAAATTTTAGTACTCAGTCTTCAGGCTGCAGTCTGTCAATAGTTCTATGTACACAAAGGGCATATTTACAAGGGGTTAAACATATTTTTTTTATCTAGGAGATGAGAATAACAGTTTTGAGTAACGTTGCCAAGCACTACACAATCTTAATGGCATTGTCAATATGTAATTTTGACATTGTCTTTTTAACACGAAGTGCTGTTAAACGCACAGCAGGATTTGCATGCCAACACTCTGCCATCAGTTTACTCAACGCAAACAGTATCTGAAAAAAGAAAAATAAAAGAACATATTAATGCTTATTTTTAATTAAAAATATGTATAATATATTATAAACATATAGGTGGGTTTAAAAATACATAAAATTAATTGGCTTACTGGATCATTATCCCATCTCGCAGGAATAACAGGACGCAAACGTTTTATGCATACAGCTAATCGCATGTCTTCAAAATCTGGATCATTTGGGACAACGTCGTGATAAGGCAACGCGTATGGTTCCACAATAGAATTCTTACTACCTGTTACACAACGTCTACATGCTTCCCATAAAACTAATCCTACAGAGTACATGTCTGCCATTTTGAAAGCATCAAATGACGATGTGTTCAAACTTTCATCCAACACTTCTGGAGCCATGTACCTTCTGGTTCCTACTCGCGTATTAGGCGCAATATCGATTTCTCCGCTTTCACTACATCAAAACAATAATCAATATATTTTTAGAAATTCAATAATGTAATATATCAAAGTCAATATATGTGTTATTAGAAAAACTGACATACCTTATAAAACGTACAGCTAAGCCAAAGTCAGCAATTGCACATTCACCATTTCTTTTGACTAAAATATTTCTGCTTTTGATATCTCTGTGAGCTATCGCTGGTTTTCCACGAGTTCCAAAAATTTCTGTATGTAGATGAGCGATACCCGATGCAATGGAAAGACAGATAGCCAATAAGCCTGCATGGTCTAGCACGGTGGTTTGTAAATAATCATGTAAAGAACCTCTTTCATGATAGTCTGTAATTAATAACATTTGAGTCCAAGATCCAGTTCCTTTAATATCGGCGGCAATGAAGCCTAAGATATTATCATGCCTCATTAGAACAGTTTGATAGATTTCGGTTTCACGAAACCAAGATGCTTCTTCCAAAGTGAAGAAAACCTTCACTGCCACTTTTTCTCCTCTCCATCGTGCAAGCCATACTTCACCATATCTACCTTTTCCCACGCACTGTGATAAAGCCAACTGTTTAGCTATAGTTCTTTGTACTAAAAGAGGTAGTCCAGAACCTGATCCACTACTCTGATCTATAAAATCTCTAAGCGTTCCTTGAGAAGGTACTAAGCATGGGCCCCTTTCTTTTCTTCTGTACCTATGATATATGATCACCATTGCTATCAAAATAACAGTTAAACACACAGATAATGAAGCAGCTAGTATGATGAGTGGTGCTCCAGAAGCAATAGCTATAGGATCTGGTGCTGCGGTGGGACGAGGCTTGTACTCTGGAAATAACTCCTTGTTACACAGAGCTGTCTTGTTGCAACAAATTATGTTTTTTCCTTGTAGATGTGGAACGAGGTAGCCTTTGCATTGCAGGAAACCCTGTTCGTCCGGTGGCAAACATCCAAAGGACCATTCCGGAACATATTCTCCGAGTTCCGCATCCCATACTTCTTCTACGGCGCTAAAACAATGTCCACCGGGTCTTCCTTCGCAAGTACCATTTTGTCGGTCATCTGGACAGTGTCCTTCACAGTAGCAAGTAATTCCCAGCACTGAAAGAAAAAAAGAAAGAAAAAACGGAAACCATTTATTTCGATCTAATATCAATAAAGATATAAGAAAATCGAGTATCAATGAATTATTTTAACTTTGAAAGTATGCAAATATTGTATTATTACATAGGTTTTCTAAGCTAGAAACAAACGTTGGATCGTTCAACGCTTGTTTCCTAATAACGAGACAGAACAAGCCAGAAAGAAAATGTTTAATATAACTTTGAGGTTATGTATTGATAAATAAATTCTATATATGTAATTTAAATATAGTAGATGGTTAAAAAAAGGAAAGGAAGAAAAGAGAGAGAGAGAGAGAGAGAGAGAGAGAGAGAGAGAGGGAGAGAGAGAGAGAGAGAGAGAGCTGTTAAAGAGTATACTACTAATCATATAGACATAGTTTTAAGATTCAAAGATTCTATAAAGTACCGACGAATGGTATATAGAATCAAGCATCTAATATCGAATGAATTCGAAAAAGATTTGCCAAGCATCGATGTGTTGTGTAGGCGGATAAGCATCACTACCCACGACTCTCAACGAATGAATAGTCATTGGAAGGAACAAAAAAGTTGTTCATTTTCGGTTCGTTGATAAAATATAATCGTATTTAACGAGGAATAAAAATATAAAATAATTTCATTCCCATCTTCACTGGACATCTTAATTTTAAAAATCATAATGGGATACATATGTGTAGGTACATGTAATTTTAAAAGTTCAGTCAACGAACTTGCAGAACTGATCGATTTCAATCGAATTTCATTGATCGGCAGGCCAAAGAGAAACTCTTTTACGATTTTGAGGAATATACTTTAAAAAGGAGAAAGTTCATATTCGAATAAATGTTTCAATATTAAATAGCGTATATACGTCTCGACCAAATATGGAAGATGTTTTATCAATGAAAATAATAATAATAATAATAATAATAATAATAATAATAATAAAATAATAATAATAATAATAAAATAATAATAATAAAATAATAATAATAATAAAATAATAATAATAATAATAATAATAATAATAATAATAAAATAATAATAATAATAATAATAATAATAATAATAATAATAATAATAATAATAATAATAATAAATGTCTATATTTTTGTTTTTTCAAACTGAAGTATATTCACTTTACCCTCCTCCTTTTATAATTACGTACAAGGTGTCGTAGATACAAAAGAAGAGAAAAAAAATATTTTTATATAGAACGTTAACTCTATATCAAAATGAGCCATTGTTGATCGACGTGGAAAAAAGGAAATGAATCATTGTAGTATCATCGATACCAAAAAGATTAGCTTGAAGGCAGGAACTTGATACATACTGATTACAAAGTAAAGCGCGAAGGTGATCGGGATTAAAGATACAAAGGATAAGTTTCATTCTATTTATCTTGTAAGCTAACCTACAGAAGTGGAATTTTATGTACGTTGTTAATCACAAAAGAAGTTCCTCGTCGAGAGACAGTTTATATCGGTTTCATAGACGAAACAAAATACTATTAAATTGCAAAATATTTTTTTTTCTTTAGAAACATTTTATTAAAAAAGAAGAACAATGTAACCTCTTTACATTTCGACTGATACGCAAATTTGATCGATAAAACTAAAGCGTGGCATCGGATTGCGTACGGAGTTTAAGGTTATCTCAGGCTTGCAAAAATTAACGAGAAATGCGTCGCAATGAATCAAGAGCGGGAAGTTTATAAACAAATTTAATCATCTGACAATAAAATCGAATCATTAAACATACGAAACATGGAAAAATAATAAGAGTATTTCTCTCTCTCTCTCTCTCTCTCTCTCTCTCTCTCTCTCTCTCTACTCCTCCTCCTCTCTTTACGAGCGTCTTTTACGTATCCTCATAATTAAAATAAACAAATTCTTTCCTCATACAAAACTAGACGTCAATCTATCTTTCACTTGAAAGCGACAAAATATTTTTTTTTTCGATTCTGTATATATATATATATATATATATAAAATATATATATAAAAGAATGGAAACAAATAAAAGTTGAGAATGTAATGGTTTGTTGCAATGGTTTAAAATAGAGAAAAGAAAGATAAGAAGTGAAAACGATGGAATAAAGGAATCGCGATAAACGTGAGACGCGATTTTATCTTCGGAATTAGGGAATTGCTGTGTTAAATGGTTCAGAGTGTCGACAAAAAAGAAGAAGCAGGAGGAGGAAAAGAAGGAGGAGGAGAAAGAAGTGGAAGAAGAGGAAGAAGAAGAGGAAGAAGAAAAGGAAGGAGGAGAAGGAGGAGGAGGAGGAAGAGGAGACGAAGACCGACGATGTGTAGACGGAGAAGGAAGAAAAGCTAAAAGAAAGGTGGTTGCTTGGTTGGTTGATAGTCGCGAGGCATTGCTATATAGTCGCGAGACGACAGTGGAGCTCGCTTATCTTACGTCGCGGAATTACTCCCTCGCGCGTCTATTTTCCGGTGACCGCTCTATTTATAATCTCCCCAAATATCTGGATGACGGATCGATCCTCCATGCGTTCTGCGTCCGTTCAATCGTGTAACGCACGATGCTAGTCTCTCTCTTTCTCTTTCGCCCCTCCACCACCACTACTGCTACCAACCAACCACCCTTTACTTCAAACTCCCCCACCCGTAACCTAACTATTCACTATATAAGAAAACGTATCCATAATCTCTTGGTGTATAAAACATACTATGCGACACATTATTACTTTATTTCATTGACATTTCTATATCTTTTCTACCGACATTATACGTAATACCTTCTTTTTCGTCGTTCTATCATGCGCCTTCACCCCCATCCCCTCATCCAATTTTCTGTTTTTTCATGTACAGACAATTTCTTGGTCAATGTGCTGTCGTATAACATAATGCCTTCAAGTAGGGTGAAATCGGTATTTTTTTTACGAGTCAGCCAAATTTCTCTTCCATATTTCAGTTTAAGTGGAATTTTTATCTTCTTTTTCTTTGGCTTTCTATGTCCAGTTGTACGATCACATATCGAATGTATATACATATATATACAGTGGGGAATATAGAAATACACTACTTAAGTTCCTCAATGTGTGTGTGTTTATATATATATATATATATATATAAAAGTATACATATAATTCGATCATCTCAAGAGTCGAAAATACATGTATATCTACTTCCGTTTTTTATATCGAATCTTGGGCATTCCCCTGGTTTTTATAATGCGGCATTTAATCATAGTTATGTATTCCTTCCGACAAGGTCGTTCAAACTTCGAACGTTTTCTTCATATGCGCGATTAATTATCATCAAATTTGTATTATAATAAAATTTTTTTTCTATTCTATTCTGATGAGAAATTGTTTTACAATTTATGTGTGTTGCAATTAACGATCAGGATATAGATTTAGAAGAAGTTAAGATAAATTTAAACGATTCTTATTCGTTACGGATAATACTTATCGTACGAGGCCCGTCTTATTAAAAGAAAAATAGTTCAAATAAAAAAGCGATCTTTATATCTTCTTCAATAACTTATGATCGCAATTGATACGTATGTCGATACATTAGATTATTTACGATCGACAATAAACTTATCTGCAAAATGTAAATTCAGATAAGTCTATTGATCGATGACAAACGAGTTGAAGGTGAGCGCATTTCTTTCAAACGTTTGTTCAAGTATCGCAATGAGACAGAATGAACGAATGTTTGTGTATGTGTGTAAAAGAGATAGAGAAAATGAAATCGTCTCTTATCCTTGTCTATCTCGAAATGAAAATAGAAGGGAGAGGTGAGGTGAGGCATGAGTACTTTTCCATTAATATCCAGTCAATGAGTTTAATCGTCGACTACAATTTTAGAGCGATCGCTCGATACACTTCGTAAATAACCTTTCCTTCATCTTCGTTTTTCTTTTCGCGGAAAATTTTTCGCGCGATCGGGACGTTTCTAATTCTTATTTTAGAAATAGGTACGTCTGTTTTGTAAAACTGTAAGCATGTTAAAAGAAAATTGTAAGAACTATATATCGGTATATGTTAACATAGAAACATATATGTATTTTCATACGCCCATTTGAGGGTTTTCCATTATAACATTTCAATTCACATTAGTAATCACGGCAAGCTAGCAATAGCAAATAGCAATATCGGTGAATAATAATTCTCGTTATGCCCGCGAGATCGTGATTTCGATCGTGAGTTTGTGTCAAGTGATTCTTCGTAAAAGCTTAAGTTTTTTTCCTCAAACACGTATTGTAATGCACTTATATATATACGTGTGTATATATATATATATGTGTGTGTGTGTGTGTGTGTGTGTGTGTGTATACGTACGTCGTTATATTTATCGTTTACTTCATTTATAACGTGAGAAAGAGAGAGAGAGAGAGAGAGAGAGAGAGAGAGATTTCGTAACTATTGAAATAAAGTTTTTTGAACGAGTTTTTTGATTGAAATTTTTTTCTCTTTTTCTCTCTTTTCCTTAAAAGTTAGAACTACTGATCAGTTTTCATGATATTTACGATTACTTGAACGAACTTACGTCAGCCCACTTGTTTTTTCTGATTTAATATATATTTAAATTTTGTACATTAATAAACAAGCAAGAACTTTTGATAAAGGTTTTGGTTAATTAGGATTAGCAATCGTGATTTCAATAATCATAAATTTCAATAATCATAAAAAAGAAATAAAAAAAAAAAAAAAAAAAAAAAAATGAAAGAATTTGAACAAATTTATTTTCGATAGTTTAAGTATTAGCTTTGTAAAAAAGAAAAGAAAAGAAAAAGAAAAAAAGAGAAGAAAAAATGAAAGGGAAAAATAAAAGAAAAAAATTTTCGACTTTTATTTCAAGGAAAAAACACGTATTTCACAATTGATAATTTAAAAGACGACTCTTGATCTCGGAAAAAGCCTAACACTTGTTCTTATCTTTCCGAGTAAAAATAAAAGCAGAACTTGTGAGCACGTGCGATCGGTGCACCTTACTTATAACATAATATTGGACAAGCGATTAATGAAGGGCGCGTGACGAGGCGTTTGTTTCTCCTACGTCGATGTTGGTAAATTTTGTCTAGTTTCTGATATTTTTCATTCCGCTTAAAAGGAATTAAGAAAAAAGATTGTATTTGTTAATTTATCACTAATATATGCTATATGATATAAATATCTTTCTCGATATAATTCACCCATGAAAATCTGGTTTTACACGGCGCCCTGTTATCGTTATCTGCAAATATTTGCTCACCATTAGGACAAGGATCACGTTTCCATGGATTTCATTCCAATCCATCGACTATTTTACGTCGAAATCAACGTCAATGCGCCGCGATAACTAACGCGTAACTAACTAACATGTACGTTTTTTAATACATAACGAAGAAAAAAATCTCATGCATGTGGACTATATATATATATATGTATGTATAACCGTATTGTTTGTATATATATATATTTACATCTGTATTGTTTGTGTGTTAATATATATATATATAGTCACACAATACAATATATATATATATTGTGTATATATATATATATATATATATATATATATATATATATGTATGTATAACCGTATTGTTTGTATATATATATATTTACATCTGTATTGTTTGTGTGTTAATATATATATATATAGTCACACAATACAATATATATATATATTGTGTATATATATATATATATATATATATATATATATATATATATCTGGTAGCAAGGAAAATTGATTCCGAAACGTAAAAACGCATGACGTAAGATGTACTTCAGTGCTGGTTGCACTGAATTATGATTGGTCAATACTTATATATTTACATTAGTACGATCGAATCAGAATCCGCCATATCTTTATTTCATGATTCTTTGAGTTTCAATTTTTGTTTTCATTATTATTATTAATATTTCTATTATATCTATTATATAATAATATGTTATTATTATTATTATTATTTCTATATTATCTATTATATATATATTTATTATTATTATTATAACATCAAATATTAATGTTATTTAAAAAGAAAGAAGAAAAAAAATACAAAAAAGAGTTTCTTCATCCGTCTATTTAATTTAAATAAGCAACCAATCAATCACGAGCCTCAAACAGACATTCTCGGCATTGATGTCATAAATTGATCTTTATTATATATCATCGATGATTTCTTCAATATTCTTTCGAAAGATAAATCAAAAAATACGACGATAACGCGATTAATAAAACAATGAATAGAATAAGAACGATGATAAGGAAGAATGAATAGTAAATTATCCGGTTACATATACCGTTGTTTACTGTTTAACAGGATATCGGAAAAAGATACGCAATCTTTTCGCACGTCCTTAGGATCGCTAGAAGATCGATATTTATTCTTTACTGAGAATCATAAACATTTATCTAAAATATGCAATGAACGAGCGTGATTTTTCACAGAAAAACAAAGATTGTTCAGCCTTCCGTATTCTTTTATAATAAGTTTCCGTGACTTCGTCGAAGAATTCAGTGTAAATATATGTACATATATGTAAATAAACACACGCGCACACGTATACACACACACCAGATGTTCGCGGCTCTGTTACCATCGTTATACAACAAGATTATGAATATTTCGAAGAAAACTTGACAAGAATATAAATTTTGACAATTCTCAATTTCAATATCAGAAATTAAAAAAAAAAAAAAAAGAAGGAGAAAAGAGAAAACACCTGGATTTTATCATCGAAGTTACTCAACGACATGGCCAAAAAAATAAAAAAAGAAAGAAAAGTTTTTAATTCAATGATATTTATTAAGAAAAGAGAACAAACGAATAAAAAGAAAAAAATACAAGTCAATTAGTTTATGACCCGACAAAAAGACTTTTAATTAAACGAGCTCACAATGGACCGGAAGAAAATAACGAATGGACAGTACGACGCTTTTGGAACGTCATTGAGGTTACTGCAGGAATCGTTGAAACAGGATGTTGCGATGTCGCGAGACGCGCTATAATGAGAGAGAGATAGATAGATAGATAGATAGAGAGAGAGAGAGAGAGAGAGAGAGAGAGAGAGAGAGAGAGAGAGAGAGAGAAGAGAAAGGAAGAATGATATGCTGCTGTCAAAGCGTGTCTTTACAATGTCTCACTGTTATATAGTTCGTGCAACAAATCGATCTTATCCAACTGAAGTTAAATTCTGAGGATTGAAAATTCTATTTGATTTTGCAAACAGACGAAGAGACATCGTTTTCATAAACGTTATAATATTGGGAATATTCATGCGAGGAAAGAATACTCGGTGAGAAGAAAAAAGAAAAGGAACGAAAAGAAAAAGGAGAGTTTGGGGATAAGAGGATGGATGAAAATAAAGAGAACTTAGCTACTGAAAAGGAATACTACGATAGATTTTCGTTGTGGCGTCGGGAATCTCTGGAACTGCTGGTATTTCAGTCCCTAACCTCTGCATCCAATCTCTCTCTTTCTCTCTCTCTCTCTCTCTCTCTCTCTCTCTCTCTCTCTCTCTCTTTCTCAAGGGTTAAAAACGTGCGTACGTTCGCGGAGAGAAAGCAAGAGAAACGTATTATCGTCTGGATAAGACGAAGCTCGAGATCGACACGCACACGTAGAAGAGACGTCACACTATTTTCAGCGTGTATCGGAAAGGCTAAGAGGCAGAGAGAGAGACAGACAGACAGACAGACAGAGAGAGTGAGAGAGAGAAAGAGAGAGAGAAATATAGAGAAGAGAGAAAGAGACAGAGAAAAGAGAGAGAGAGAGAGAGAGAGACGAGAGAACGAGCGCTGCGAAGGGAGATCTCTTGCAATGGAAATGAGAGACGATGAGAAAGGAGAGAGAGGGAAAGAGAGAGGGACGTCATAGTCGTCTTGGTCCGTCCTCGAGACGTCTTCGAAATCGGAGCAAAAAGCTAGGTAGAAGAAGGAAGGATCGAGGGCGCGCCGGACGACGATCTCTCTTAAAGCTAGAGGAGAAGAAGAAGAAGAGGATGAGGAGGAGGAGAAAGAGTGAGAAGAGGGATCGTTTCTCTCCGCAGTACATGACGACGACGACGACTACAAAGAAGGCGACATACGATAAAGGGAAGAAACGAGGGATGCGATGTTTCCTTTGGAAGAGAAAGAGAGAGAGAGAGAGAGAGGAAGGATATTGTTTGTATATGTGTGTGTAAAAGAGAGATAGAGAGTGTCCGCACATATGTGTGGCAGAAGGCGAACGGACACCAATCGTTCTCGCGCACAGTCCCTCTGCATATCCTCCGATCGATTCCTCTCCTTCTCGACTAACGTTTACCACGAAAACTCTTGCACTGTTTTTACGATTTAAATGATCGATTTGTAAGGAATACGTCAGTTTAAGCGCGTTTACGTTATTCTTTACTCACCACCGAGAAATCTCGCGACAAACACTCCCAGGCCGAGCCACAGGCCGTATTTACATCCGCGCCGACCCGGGGTAGCGGAGAGCTTAGCCATTTTCTACACTCGAGAGCACATACTTCACTGTGACGTAGGGCGCTCAGCGTCGACTCGTAAGGCGCAGGCCACAGACGCTTCGGTTAAACTCGGCTCGGTCCGTTTTCACTCGTCGGGACCGCACCGAACGGCAACGGTATTTAGTGGGGGTATATCTTCGTGCGACTTCGTTATTCTTCGTAAAGATCGAGTGAGAAGGAGAGAGAGAAAGAGATACAGTAACACACGATTTCGCGCTAAGACGTTCGTGGATTCGCGGTTGGGCTTCGATTCGAGTTGGGTCGAATGCTTGCCAATTCTTTGAAGAGGGATGCATACATACGTATGTACTCGATTTTTCACCTTCTATGAATTTACTGCACACATATATACATATATATGTGTGTGTGTGTATATATATATATATATATATATATATATATATATATATATATATAATCGATGATGTATAAAACGAAGAAAAAAGAAAAAAACAGCAAAAAGAAGAAAAAATGTATTGGTTTTTCAGCGAGAATTGCATCTTGTGTATATGTTGTGTGTCTATATATATATACGAGCGTATAAAAGCATATCAGCTTTTTCTAATCCGATGCAATTCCCGCTGAAAAATCAGTAAATTTCTTTTTGCTTTTTTTCTCTTTTCCCTTTTGTTTTATTTATCATCGATTATTCTTCTTGATTATCCTTCGTTAGACATTGTCGAGTAGATTTTAGAAGAGAAATTGTATAGACAGAAGAATATATTACGATGTTGAAGCTTGGTACGGACCTGGCATCAGGTTGAAAAAGTGGGGGAAGAGCGCGCGACGGCGCCCTGTGGGCGCCACCGTGCCGCGACGAGCAGAGCCCCGAAGAGATCTTTCTTTCTCTTTCTCCTTTTCCCGCGTAACAAGCCACGACAGTATATACCAACCGACGGCTCCAGAGCTTTAAGAGAGTATGAGCCAAGAGGAGCAGTGAGGGGAGCTGCTGCTCCTTGGAAAGGCGCGAATGTCTATGCGTCTCGCGTCACCGTCAACGGAGAACTAGAACTCAGCTAGAATCTGAAATCTTTTTCTTGAGTCAAAGGAACGATAATGATGTGACTATATTCTTTTTTCTTTATTTTTCTTTTTTATCAAAAGAAAAGAAATCTCGATCTCGTCCGAAGCTCATTATTACTTTTACGTGGTATATTCTTTTTTATTTTCTTTTTCTTTTTATTATTTTCCTTTTTTTTTGCGGCTTGATCTATATATATATATATATATATATATATATATATATATATATATATATGTTTGTATTTATCTTGCGCTTTTGCGTTTTTAGAAACGTCGTTTTTCCATTAAAATTTTTCTCAAAAGGATTGCGGATGTTTACATCTCTCTTAATGTTTATTCATTTCTTAACGTATGATCGATCCTTTGAAATTGTTTTTCAATTAAATGCAACTCGAATCGCGTTTACATTAAAATGTTCGACTCGTGGAAATAACGGTATCTAATGGGTCAATTAAACGCAAGTAAATTCTTAACGATGTTACGACTCCGTGAGGAGATTTGCACGGCACAAGAGTGAGGAAGCGGCGAAACTCGATGCGACCGTGAAAAGAAGGCGATTTCTTCGCCTCGAAAAGGAGATAGATCAAGTTGTGCAAGCTTGCAAAAGAAGTTTGATCGGGCTCGAGGGGATCGGTACTTATTTGCGTCTTTTCCTACGTTGTATCTCCTAGTTTAGTGCTTCCTTGACGTTTCTGTGAAAAAGAAAAAAAATAAAGAAGAAGAAGAAGTATCAGGCGAACATTGCTCTTCGACCGGTTAATTAGCGGGAGTGCGTGAGAATTTGAACGAATAGGAAGCGAGTATCTTGAAAGTCACTTCTTAGATCGTGAAGCGATTTGTGAAACGTTTATGACGATGTCGTTGAATTTTTTTTTTTATTTTTATTTATTGAAGTAGTTGATTACATTGCGTTTTCATTGAAAGTATATTTATACGAACGAGATAGTAACTACGTACCAGTTGATAGGTATAACTTTACGCTCGAACGACGTTGTACATCGACAGTCATTAGTATTCTTTTTAAAGTCGTTGAAAATCGATCGATCTGATCTTACCGAACCTGCTCTTACTAAGTTAACGAAAGCTTATAGATTCGTCAGTCATTATACTTCTTGCCGTAGGCTCTTCTTACACGGAGATTACCAGTCGCTTAACTATACTTATTACCCTTTAATTAGTTAAAATCAACGACGTAGAACTTGAAACGAACGTTATACTCGAATACTTTGTACCACGTGTTCTTTTTTTCTTTTCTTTCTCTTTTCGCGTATTTCCGTTGAAATATTTCCAACTAGGCCCAATATTTAGGTGGCTAAGTATTTAATTTAATATGTTCTTTGCGGTGCCATAAAAGTCCTCATCGTAACTGGTGGCCGCTTATTAATTGCACGAAGCGTGTGAGAGATCGAATGAGCTTAGTCGCGAGTCGTGAGAAATTTACTCGTTCTTAAAAAGTTTCCTGTTTAATGCTACATATAAATTAATTTCCCTTTAATTTTGTTCGCACGTTAGAAAATCATATTTATTTTTCCCAACACCTTCGGTTTATCGTTGTTCGATCTACATCGTAGATTAAAATCCAACGATTATCGTGATTCTTACGATGAAATGACATTAAATCAATTCGAAATGTTGAAGAAATTTTTATTATCCGATCGATATCAAATAATTGCGTATTAAACTCTAATATAACCGAGATAAAAAATAATTAACAATAAGTTAATGCAAATTAATTCAAACGAAAATATCGGATCAATGAGGATTACTTATGACGATATATCCAAACTAATAATACGTAAACAGATTTAACAAATTCTTCTCTACATACGCAATCTTTTCTAAGTAAAGAACGCTTAGTAAATTTTAATCGTAAAATAAATTCAACGGAAGCTTTATATAAAAACATTATTGAAAAAACAATCAAGACATCGTACTGATTCTTATTAGATTTGCTTATTTATTTTTAAAATGGTTTTATAGATCGATACAGAATCAAAAGGATTTGTCATTTTCGTCGTTATCATTGATTTCTTTAAAGTTTCTCGCCTAACCTGTTGCCTGTCCATGTTTCTACTTTGCTCATATGTACCATATATGAAGGAAGGATCGCGATACAGATTGAAACGCGACGCTGCTTCGTTTCGCCGTTTAAACCACCTCCGTTATTACATACATGTATTTTTAGAGATGATGTTGAACGCTTTTATGGAAACGCGACTTCCGACACGTTCGAACGCAACCATGCAGAAGTGTGCGCGCGCGAATGCGAGCTACGCACCCATGCGTTTTCAGCTTACGTTCCTTTTTCTCGATCGTTCAGTTCTTTGCGCTATCTCTCATGACGATCCAATGCTATTCAGGTTTCTTTACTGCTCCACTATCTACTACTGACACTTGTATATTCGCGAAGATATAACTCGTGTACGATTGTATATTAATTTCCATGCGACACGTGTATCTACCTACTTATTTACTAGTCGAATATTTTAACGCAAACTTATTCGATTAGTTATGATTATCTTATCATATCGTTTCGTTTGACAATGTAATATATATATATGTATATATATATGTATATGTATATGTATATATAATATATTTCTTTTTTATTTATTTCTCTATTTTTTTATTTTTTCTTTTTTTATATACATTTAAGATTTTTCCGTATGTTAACGATTGTTTTTTCGATAGTTATGAAATCTTTCCGATTTTTAATATGATTCAGTTAAGTATTTTGTTTTCTTTTTTAAAGACAACGAAGATATAAATTTGGGCGGTCGTTATTTTCTTTTCTTTTTTCTTTTTCTTTTTGCTTTCGTTTAATAAACATAAAAGAATTTTATTCGCAAGCGAAAAGAATTTCGTATGGATATATCGAGTTTCGCACGTTTTATATATTATATACACGATGATTTCTTATCATAATTTACTAATAAGCGTTCGAAATCGCTGTTCGATCTTATTTACGACGAGCAGCGGGCGTCGTTCCGTTGATTATCAATACCATGACTCTGCCCTCTTCGCGACGTCCTCAGCACGTGTTTCTTTCGCGAATTATATACGCCGTTCTCTAACCTTTTATCGAATCGATTGAAAACAAGAGACACGATTTCATTCGTTTTTAAACTTGCCGTTTACATATTATGCTTGTATTACACGTTTCTCTGTTATGTTTAATCGACTTATTTAGTGAGAAAAACATGAAATAAAATTGTTGTCCGATCATGTTCGATAATAACGATGGATTACGAGAATATGGTAATCGATCTCTCTCTCTCTCTCTCTCTCTCTCTCTCTCTCTCTCTCTCTCTTTCTCTTTTTCTTTTATGAGGCTAGACGTGCGCGAACACGTTCGTACTTAAACGCGTTTATCGCTCATCAAAATGCAAATTATTATGCCGCACCGAAAATTATAGACGCATACTCATAAGTCCTGACACAATTTGTCTCTGGATCGTGAATCACTTAATTTTAGAGTACAAAGGACACTGTGTTTAAACTTTCTCTCTCTTTCTCTCATTTTCTATCTCTCATTCTCTCATTTTCTCTTTTTCTCTCCTCTCTCTTTCTCTCTCTCTCTCTCTCTCTCTCTCTCTCTCGTTCATTCTCTCGTATACTCACCACCCGCTCGGTTGACCACTTATTTAGCGTTCCGCGTTCGCATGTTAGCTGCTTCTACCGGAACTAATTGAAACGTTGCTCTTAAACGCCTGTAAACACTGCTCGGAGTCGTTTCCTTGTGCATTGTCGCGCGTGTTCCGACTTACATTTGAGAGGAATGTCGAAATTGATATCAGTTCTCCGTTTGATATCAGTATACATACATGTATATATATATATATATATATATATATATATATATACATATATATATATATGTACGTTTTATATGTACTTTTTTATGGGCATGATTTTAAAGCCGAGTCAAATGTCTTTTACAATTTATATAAAAGATCCGATTCGTTTGAATGCAACAACTAAATCGATTATACGATTCTTGAGTTTTCTCATAAAAAAACTTTTATTGTTGTTTTTTATTACCTCGAGAATGATTTGGCAGAAATGTTAAAACTATGTACAATGATTCCTAATTGATAAAAACGATAATACAGTATGTACATATACGTACATTCATGTATCTACATATTATAATCTTCAGAATTCTCATTTTTATTTGATTGAAGTTCTAAAAAGAAATTTCTAATAGAAAAAAATTGTGACTCGTTAAAAAGACAAATATTCTTCGTTGTGTCGTCTTACGTTTATTTTTTTAGTTCTTTTTTTCTTTTCTTTCTTCTTCTTTTTCCTTATCACACGCGTGCATAAGCGCTCAATTACACGCGCGCGTACTTTTATCGTGTAAGTCAAGAAGAAAGAGGAAGGAAAAAAAGAAGAAAAAAAAGTAGACAACGCGATCGGAGCGCTATAGTAGCTCATGAGCGAGCTTACTCAACGAAAACTATAGGGATAAGATAAGGAATCTCATAATTATTATAGTAATGCCATATATATCGCAAAGTCGTATTGCTGGCGAATAAAATTATGAGGCCGTCGAAGAACCACCTACTCGACTGACTGACTGACTGACTTACTGACTCAGATTTATAATTAGTTGTTATTTACTCGTTATAATTTTATAGTATTGGAAGAAAAGGAAGATACCTACGTTCAAATATTTTTTTCCGATAAACATCGACCGTTCAACTCGAAGTTCGTTGTTCGTTATGAAAAATAATTTCTTTTTCCTTTTTTATTTTTTCCTTTTTTCTTTTTTATTCTTCGCAATTCTAATTGAGCTAAAATAATAAACGAGCCTTTTATAAGATCGAACAATTGACCACTGTCGAGAATCTCTTACTGTCACGAATGAATCCCGGTAATGATATTCTCGAAAGGGAGAAATCGATTTTTGTCATTACGAATAAAATACGATTGTAGCTTATGGGGATCTTATCAATTTGTGCGGAAACCGTTGTTAAGGGAACCGTCAACTCGATTGAGGTGCTCGTGGCCGCCAACGAAGTTGAAAACGAATGAAATTTTGTCGAGCTGGAAAAGAAAAAAGAACTCGTACGAGTTTCTTCGAGAGCTATGCGTGTTACTTATTCGTGCTTGGTTCGGTAGAATGTCGTAGAGGAATGAAAGAGAGAGAAAGAAGAATCTTTTAAATTCCGTGTTAACGAAAAAGGAGGAGCAAAGTGGACGACAATCCGTTCCTTCAAACCGGATTTCGGGATTACAATCGACCGCCTGCTTCTTCGTCTTCTACTTCATCGTCGTTTTCTTCTTCTGCGAAGCCCTTCGTTCGTTTTTATACAGTCGAGGGCGACGGAGATCTCGCCTTTAGCTCGTCACATTCGAACGGCTACGGGTAAACGCGACAATGGGCAACAAAGGGAGGTAGGGATCGAGTCCGATCGTAAAGGTCCCTTATTCGGATCTCGAATCACAGTCCATTCGTCTCGGATGTCTTGGAAACGTATTTTCTTTTGCGAAGAAAGAGGAATGATCAATGGTGTGAAACATTCTCGAATAATACTATGGATACTTTTTATAAAGCGGGTTTAAAAAAGATTCATAAAGATTGATCGTTTGAAACTTGAAAATTTCCTTTTTTCTTTTTTTTTCTTCCTTTTTTTTTCTTCTTTTTTTTTGGAAGAATATAGAATAATAGTATACAACTATATATATGTGATTACAAGTTATTGCATGTTAATGGAAATCAATGGCGCGTGAATAGCAAATTGTAATTAGTAAAGAACTTTGACAAGCCGATAGGTACATATATATCGTAAGAATAAAGGATTCTCGTTGTATTATCGCAAAACAGGTTTACAAGGATATTTTCAAGGATATTCATCGTTGAAAAAGGTGTGAGAAGAAAGGCCGACAATTCGCGAGGTTGAACAAGATCCTTGGATTAGAATGAACCCCTTTTGCCATTCCACGAACGATCCGTTTAATACTCTCTCGCCTGGCGCCTCGGCGAAGTTTAAAACGCGACAGGAGGACTGTTCAAGAAAAGGAGTCGGGAGAGAGGAGGGAAAAGAAGGGGGAACCAGAGGGCCCAAAATCTCGATCTGTTCGGCGCCCGCTACGAGGTGGACCGACGAAGGTGGAAATATATATTTCCTTCGAGATAGAATGAGTGTATGTATGGGAGAGAAAGAAAGAAAGAGAGAGAGAGAGAGAGAGAGAGAGAGAGAGAGAGAGAGAGAGAGAGAAAGAGAGAGAGAAGAGAAATGGTCGGACGGAGCCACAAAAGAGCAAAATCCATGTCTGGGCCTTAACGCGGCGTAGCCTTCCGGCCTTTGGGTCAGTTCTCGGCCCTCTCTGGTAACCACATCAGTCTCGGCATTCTATACCACCTCGAGAGTCGAGTTTCAGGAGCGTACTTCATTTTCTGGTCCATATATTGTGATTAAAATTTATATATTTTTTTTCGATGAATTTTTCTTTACTTAAAAAAGAAAAGAAAAAAACAACTTCTTGATAATTAAAATAGAATTATATATTTGGGGGACCGGAAAGTAATGTCGTTTTTGCACATGTCGATATTTGATTGTTAAAAATTGTTAAAAATTGTTAAAAATTTATTTGTTTGAATTTAATTTAAGAAAGCGACATTACTTTCCGGTCTCTCTAATATATATATATATATATATATATATATATATATATATATATATATATATATATATATCGTATTGAAATAAAGTGGCACGTAACTCTTAACAAGGAGCATTCTCGGTCGAGATTAAACGATAGGACGATATTGGATAATCGATCGTAATTGTGTCTATTTAGTATAGGGAAGCTGGGGTTGGCTCGTATGTCTCTTCTTGGAGACTATACCGAAGTGGCATCTCTTATATTAACGACAGGAAGCGGTTAACCGACTGAATAATCGTTCATAGGAAAAGAAAGAGAAATAGATAGATAGATAGATAGAGAGAGAGAGAGAGAGAGAGAGAGAGAGAGAGAGAGAGAGAGAGAGAGAGAGAGAGAGAGAGAGAGAGAGAGAGAGAGAGAGAGAGAGAGCGAAAATAAGAGGAATAAATATAGCGAGGGACAGAAAATGTCCGAACGTCTTTCGATTTTATATTCACGAATACAAAGCTTTTTAGCGCCACAATAATTCGATCGAACGAGGACTTGGTCCTGTTCCATGGAAGTATACAGGTCGACTCCTTTCTACTTTGTTATTCTTTTTCTCTCGTAATGTTATTATCGCGAAAAATAGAAAAAAGAGAGAGAAAGAGAAGGAGAGAGAGAGAGAGAGAGAGAGAGAGAGAGAGAGAGAGAGAGAGAGAGAGAAGGAGAAAAAGAAAAAGAAAAAAGAGAAGTAGAAAAAGAGAAGTAGCAAATGAATTCGCTCGATTAAGTTGGAGTTAAAAAGAGGGTCGACTACCTGGTCACGATAAAAAGTTTCTTCCTTTTTGGTTGTGTATGCGAACGGTGCTGCGTACAACCAGCTGTGTATAAGGATATCTTTAGAGGTGGCTTTTATCGCTAAAAGTCAGGTGTGAATTGGGGCCACCGGTGCTCGATCAAAGGAGACCGTGCCGACGTGATACGACTAATGTAAAGAGAAAAAGAGACAGAGAGAGAGAGAGAGAGAGAGAGAGAGAGAGAGAGAGAGAGAGAGAGAGAGAGAGAATGAGTAAGAAAGGAAAAAGATAGTAAGAGAGAGGTTAGGAAACAGAGCGAGAAACGAAAAGGTAAGGAAAGGTAAGAAGAAGAAGAAGAATTGGAAATAGGAAATGTTCGATTTAGTCCATCCAATCTTCTTCTCTTTTTTCTTCTTCTTCTTCGATTAAAGCGAAAGACGATTAAAAACAAGTGTTGGGTGTAAACGATCGATAACGTTTATAAAGATATAAAGAGATCTTCGTGCAAACGAAATCCCTATAGAGAGTTCTCAACTGGAAAATTATTAACCGACAAGATGCAAGATAGGTCGACGCGTTGAGACTATCATTTCTATATGTGTATATATATATATATATATATATATATATATATATTCGTATGTACACGTGTACATATTGTCTGCTCGAATGAATTCAATGAAAAAGAGAGAGAGAGAAAGACAGAGACAGAGATATATGATGACGACGAAGAGAGACGAGAATCACCTAATCGTACCCGCCTACCGACAAATTAGAATATATCGAAGTTTAACTCGACGAACACAAGATATCCTTCCCTTCACGAAAATCACGCTACCGCACACATTTATAATGATTAAATTTAACTTACGTATTTATATTCGTTCGTTCGTTCGTTCGTTCACACGAGGTGACCGCTGAAAGATAGAAAGAGAGAATGAACGTTACAGGCAAATATATCCTCCAGCGGGATCACCTAATTTGCATCCAATCATAATTGGCCAACGAGTCGTGACGCAATCATGACCCGAGATATAATGAACGAGGAATCGAGTATGATTTGGCGATTCTCCATATTTTGTCATTTCTATATTTTAGACCCATAATTTATTTGTCCGCTTACGAGTTTTCTCTCAATGGTAGTCTCAATGGTAACTGATGTCCTTGTCGATATCTTGTCAATGGATAAGAGTGATACACGCGATACTATAAATAATTACGAATGATGTGTTGAATAAAAGGAATGCCTTTATAAACCGAAATAAATTATTAATTTTTATATGTGAATTAAATTTTATTTTGAGTATGTATCTTATTAACGCATATATAATAATAACGAATAAATGTAAAGAAATTCTTTGACAATTCTGAAACATAGACGTGAAAAGAAATTTAATTTATTTTATCAATTACATTATTATCGAAAAGGACGCAGTGGACGAATTTACAAAATAAATTCTCATCGAGAAATGAGGGATTAGGATCTTTGAAAAGATGTATTATAACAAAGGTCGAAAGAGAGCTGAAAAGTGACAAGATCGAAGTCGATGTTCTCGGAGAGGTCCAAACGCGTATCGAGTGGCGGGAGGCTAGTAGACGGTCCTGGACCAGGCATCGGTTCTTATTCCGTGGTTCGTGAGAGCAACAGAGAAAGAAGAAGGAGAAGAAGAAAGAAAAAAGAAAAAGGAAAAGAAAAAGAAAAAAAATAAAAGAAAGGAAGAGAGTGAGAGGGTAAACGCGAGACTCAGCACAACAAAGATCCATCGGGACCGGTTTCGTGTTCTGCCCTTTTTTACATTCCCCGAAGAGGCCCCGCCAGGCTGCGGGTGTGAAAACCGACACCCACCCACTTGTTATTTTGTCAAACACGAGCTTTGAAAATTATAGGAATCATGCGGCACATCGAGCCTATCCTATACGTCTAATATAGCCGTGCGCACGACAGATTATATTCGATCCGACTTTTACTCTCTTTGCCTTCGTGTGGCCGCTTCGTATTTTATAACCGTCAATTAAACGCGAAACCGTAAAATAACTGCTACTGCTATTTAAACGCGGTTAAAGTTGACGCGAGCTAACACAGCCATTTTGTTTGTCACTTGATTCTATTAATTTTTCGATCCTTAAGCTAACGTAGGGGTTCTGAAATCGAACGGACTCGGCACTGAGATCGACGGAATTGCGAATTCCGATGGCTTGCTGGTGGTTGCAATAATTTCGAGGCAATTGAACCGAGACGAAACGCCGACTCAAGCGTACGAAAGCCGCGAGTACTCAACTCTGGGATAGCTTCTCGCAGCTGCTGTGGCTAACCACATTGATTATTATTTCCGATAGGTCGAGTCAAACGCAGAATTCTTTGCGACGAGTACTTTCATTTTACTTTTGTTTGTTTGATGTTGTTATTGTTGTCATTATTGTTTTTTTTTGTTACGTCAATTGATCATATCGATGTAATTTTGTCTTTATAAGTATGTTAAATAAAGTTATCTTCATTTTTTATATTTTCGTTATTTTCTTTATTTACAAGAAAACTACATTATTTCTTAAATTTATCCTTTTGAAAATAAAAATATTAATTGCACTGTAAATTCATCATATCGATGTAATTTTATTTTTGCAAGTGCGTTAAATGAAATTATATTCATTTCTTTTATTTCTTTTATTTTTTTTTAGAAGAGAATTAAATTATTTCTTAAATCTGTCCTTTTGCAAATTAAAAAACATTAATTGCATCGTGCGGTAAACAACCTTCCTATTTTGTCTCTATCAGTTTTTCTTCTGTTTCTGTTTAGTCGCTTCGCGTCATCTGAAAAGGTATACAGTATCCTTTAAAATCTCTTCTCTCGTGCCAAGTTTTCGTTGCGCCGCTTTTTATTCGATCGACCACCGCATTCTTACACTCGTATCGCTTCTCAAGGAGGAGCTCTCCCTTGAAACGGAACCCAAGATTCGAGAGAGCAAGTCTTCCTGGGAAACGGTGACTTTTTACGATTCTCTTCGATTGATCCTTTTTACGATTAAACGTGACTCTCGAAGTGACTCGACTTTTTTTCCTTTATGCAACACCCAAAAGAAGAAGGTCCTTTTATGTTATAAAAAAAATTCGAAGAAAACATTAAACTTATTATAAATTCTTAAATTATACTTATGTCGATTTAACAACGAAGTACAATCTTATGTATGTAAAATTAATTACTAAATAAAAAGATAAACAAGGACATACATGAGAGAAACTGAGTGTTCGTATCTTTCTATTCGATAGTCGTATAAATATTTGCAAAGACCAGATAAATTGCGTAATCGAGAATACTCGTTTCTCAAGAAGTCTTTTTAATAGCTATTCTCGTGATCATAAATATCGAATGGCTATATAATTCTAAAAGAGTGATGCTAGGAGTCCTCAAAATAAGTAGGTATTGAAGTTCGACTTAAACTGAAGAATGTTCTTACTACTAGTATGATACTCGTCGCAAAGATTTTATATTTGTTAAAGCAGAAAGATTGTCTTGCAATCAAGGACATTTGTTTCGCGTTCAAAATAACGAGTAACTTCTTCCTTCTTCTTTGACATGCAACGGGTGTATCACATGTATGTAACTAAGTAGCTACAACATGAAAAAACATGGATTGCCAATGGCGATCGTGTAGCTTTATTAACTTAATTAAATAACTTGACACCACTCGTGATCGAATCGATTTAGTACGTTGCCTCGAAGAACTATTGTAAAACAATCTAGTTATTTTAACATCAATATCAACGTAAAGAATATCAGATTTTTCTTAATACTTAATATTATCTTAATATTTTATATTCTTATCGGAATATTTGTTCTTAATTAACTGCAATTCATTTGTACTGTTAAACTTAATTAAACGTATATCTAATTCAATAATAATATCGACGATAATAATAAATTGTAATAAAAGTAAAGTGTTAATATTAAAGATAATATATATGTGTATATATATATATAATGTAAATAATATTATATAAATTAGTATTGAAGATAATATGTCGCGATAAAGTATTCGAAGAACATTCCGAACGTAAGAAATTCAGGCCCTAAACTCGGGGTCGATCGACAAATAGGGCCAAGTACGGTGGTCAATATATTCTCATCGAGTCTCACGGAGTCAATCATATCGCTAAAAGATTAACCGATATACTCCTGGGGGCCATTCCATTTTATAAGCTACCAGCGAAAAATAAAAAGTTGTATGCTTTTACGTGAACTCGATGCTATTTCAAAAACCAACGAATTACGTTCTTAATGCTAAACAAGCTTTACGTATAAGGTGTACTTATAAAAATTACACGTCACCGATGAATTCAGATTCTTGTGTGGATTCATGTTACGATAAAAATCACCCCTAGATGTGGTTCAACAAAATCGATCCTTCATAAAATGTATATATATGAAGGAGTTTAGATTTTTTTTACAAATAAAAAAAAAGAAAAACGAAAAAATATTTAAAATCACTGTGCTTAAGAAGTAAACACGTAAAGTACGTATATACAAGTAAAGAAATCGAAATTCGAAATTCAATTAGTTATATATTGTTTATAGTCTAAACTATGCGTACAACATGGATATAAAATATTTATATATGCAAATATGTATGAAGTTCGATACACCTTTCAATAAGTTTATAATATTTGTTAGCAATTCCCACATTTTACTCAGTTGATACAAAACTTTTACTTGGCGTGCTCTCTCACGTCGTTGGCATTTATACTTGATTGTGGAAACTATACCGTGGCATAACTACTACATATATGTACATACAAAGTTTCGTTCAACAAATATGGCTCTTGTTAAAAGTACCGAGGTTAGCGAGTCTCCATACTCCTTTGGGACGGGTTTTGCACGCACGTTGACCATAATCGGAATACAATACCTGTCCCTTTTATCCTTCTTCGATAGCTCGTTATGCTACTGTATCTATGGTGAACTGCAAGAAAATCACAATATGTGATTTTGATAGATATTGATCGATAGATAATGAACTCGCATATTTTGTCCGTTGATTCGAAAATTTCAAAATCTAAACGATCGTTTTACAAAAATAGAGGGACATATGCATTTTCACAATTTTTCGTTCGTATGTAGAGAAATAAAGTGATTCATTGTAAATAAACATTTTGATAAAAGTTAAATCTTTTGTTGATACGTAGATAATTATATATTATTATTAGCTATATATATATATATATCATTTACATATGTAGAGGTGTGTTTTGGACAAACGTGTGAAAACAATACATTGTACTGGAGGCGCATTTTCTATGTAAGTTCAAGTATTTTGCTGCTAGGTGGCGTATTTGTTCAATGTTTTAAACTTTAATTTTATTCTACTTTGTACATGATCTTATTGCGATTAATATAGATAATATTAAATATTTTGTCAAACAAAAAAAAGCAAAAAAAATAAATATAAATATTATTTATTAGTTATTAAGATGTTCATTAAACAATGCATGGGGTGACTCATTAGTTAATAAAAATGTATTATTGTAAATAAGTTTAATTTTTAAACTTTAAGCCATGCAGATAATAGATAATATCAATTTAATAGATGTTATGTTTGCTTTGAAAATGAAGGAGAGGACTTTCAGTATTTAATGTAGGTTAGTAACATGTCATAGTAGTTTTTAGTGATATTAAATGTTGGCTATATGAGTTAATATTTGGAAATTAAATTTTTATAACAATGCACTTTTGGCATTTAATTTATGGACGATATTTTACTTACACATTATAATGCAAGATACAGATTCAAACATGATTCAGTTCATTCTCGTTGTTGCTTTGTTAAATTACAACATTGGAATGAATTATTATATATTAAGATAGGACTATTGTCTTGTTGTCTACATCTGTGCCTCTATTCTGCTATTATTATATTAAGCAAACTTTATAATAAATTGTATTTATAGGTACACTAAAGTGTGATAATAATGATTTATAGTCGATTTTTTGGTAATTTTATATTTATTTTATTTAATTAATAAAAATCATTATTATTTGTCTGTTTTCTTTGTCTTCTCAGTTGCTTGCTGTGCTTTCATAACTTTAACTACGATCTTCTGCTCTTCAATCAAAAAAGCGCGGACAATCCTACAAAGCTCAAATAATGTTATTATTTAAATATAATTGGCAATAAAATGTGATCACTATTTTTCATAATATTAAAACTCAACATAATATCGCATGGTAAAATGTTTTTCATATATCTTAGAAAACACTTAAAATACTGATTGTTAAAATATATTCAAATGTACCTTTCTTTAACGCATTTGTGACAAAGGACACCACCGTATACGCGTTTGACTGTTTTCTTTCTCTTACACATACGTGAACGTTCCATTGGCCTTGCAGGCTGAATACCTCTGAGCTTATCTTTGCAGTGACCACATCTTGGAGTTTTTTTAGGTTTCTTCAAATATTGATATACTAATTTACCACCAGGAGTACGAACGCTATAAAAAATATATCGGTTAGTATTTTTCGGACAGTAAAATAATGAAATGAATGAGTTAAATCTACTTCTAAATGCTTTAAGGGATACATATATGAAAAATAGCAAGTGTGATGGCATATGTACAAACATTGACTATATTCAAATATTATAAAATCTTAAAACTATTTTTACATTTTAAGAAATTACTACAATAATTAATATTATAATAATTAATAAATAAAATAAAAAATAGCAGAAAACCGAATTATATATCTTTTGTTAAAACAATCTTTGTAGAAAAACTTTTAGCATTTGTATTTTTTCGTCTATGCAACGTGCATATAATGATAAAAAATAATTAAATAAGTTATTAGTAGTCATTAATATTTTCGTATTAATAGAATTACATTGATTTATTTCAAATACTAAAATACACGTGGAAAAATATTGGAAAAGTACTATCAAAACATAACCTCTATTGTATATTGATTGTACACAACACAAACAAAATAATTTACTAAATCGTAAAAAAAAAATATGAATCAAGGGAAGTTCATTTGTCATATTTACCGTTAAGTAAAGAGTACAATATTTATTACTTACACGCGTCTTCTGTTACTTTTTGTATTGTACGACAAACGCCGCCGATAGGTTAGTCGTTGTACCATTTTGATTCTGTAATGTGAAAGCATACGTGAGAAAAAATATATCTATAATAATCTGAAAAACATCGAAAAAATATGTATATTTTTGAGATATCCATGATATGTTTATTAATTTTCTGATTAACAAAGAATATTTGGATTTCTCGGTATCATATAAAAGTGACACAAACCTTTCTGCAAAGCCAAACGGAAAAGGAAGCGAATGTATATGAAGAACTTACCAGCAGAGGTCGTGTTGTATGGCCAATGCGATTGGACCGATAAATTTCGAAAATTCGTATAGGGATATAGTTTAGTTTTTTTCTTGTAGCCAATGGAAGTTAACAGGAGCCAATGGGAGCACAGCACCAAAAAAAAAAAAAAAATGGGAGCGAACGGCACAAAATAGAAATAGCTAAATATCTGTAGTCTTAGATTCTATCTATCATTGCCGTATCTATTAACCTATTAATTTCAACGTTAAAATACTTAGCCTTGAATATCATATCGATTTACACGATATATTGCCGAGGCCATAAGATTGAAATCTTAAGATTTAAATTATGTCAAAATTATACACTAGAATTACATTGTATAAGGTATATTATTTATTATATCTTATGTACATTCAACATCGTCTTGACAACACCATAGGAAAAATGTTTTTGACACATCCCAAAATTTGTTGGCAGTAACTCTCTGCTTGCTTCTCTTTGCGTTTAGTCGTTTTGTTTTATACAATGAATCGAAGACACACGCAGGCGATTTGCTTAACCAATTTTATAAAAAACTCAGCTTGTCGAGTATACATAAATTATTGCGTCTGTGTATGTGTAGATAAGCTATATATAATATATGGGACGGTACCTGTGTGCTTTGTTTTCACGGATTTTATTACTTTTTTTATTTTTATCGTTTTCGAAGCAGGTACTTTGACAAAGTTCGCTGTAAAAAGAGAGTTGTAAAAAGTAAAAAATTAAACAACGCGCACATAAGTCGCCTAAATAACGCTTAATTAATTAATAATATAGCTGCTTATAGACTCAACGATCGTCGATCGTCGTATTGTAATTCGTTACTTTACACGGCAGAGTTTTCGAAAACTCTAACATAAACAGATAATTTTACTCCTTTCATACTTTCGTACTAGCAATAATAGATAATACCTATGATAATTAGAACTTTTTTTTTAATTTAGTCAGATCTCTAAACAATAAATAAGTTTTTTTTTTTTTTTTTTTTTTTTAATAAATAGTTATACAGATGCATTAATCGATAAAAAATTAAGTAATAAAAGGTGTGCGGAGAGTTCAATGATTTTTTCGCCTGTTATTTTGTCCGTTCCTTCGGTACGGATAATCAAAAACGGTTAATAAAAAAAATATTAGATAAAAAAGAAACTGAAAAAAAAACATCAAGGAAACCGAAGAATTTACAAAGAAATTAAAGAATTTTTATCAAGCAATATTTTTTTCCCCTATCACTCACTTTTTTTTTTCTTTTATCGATTTCTATAATTCCAGACTTGTTCTTAGAAAGCTTTACACGTATACGAGAATAACCAAAATATGTAACATGAAGTACGATCCAAAAGCTTTGAAAGTGTAGCTCATGATATTGGGAGAGAAAAACGAGTCGGATCTACGAAAGGAAACTACCCATTTTCTTTTACGATAACAGGGATATCGAAGGGTGATGAAAGGAAAATCGGTTAAAGTTATATGTAAGAGATTTTCCTGCTCTAACTAATATCCTCTCTCTCGTCTCGCATCTACGAATCGTATAATATTGATAGAGATCTATGAAATCTAATAATTCACTGAAACTATCGACATTCTCAAAACTTCAGGTCGCACTCATTCATTCGCCGCTAGACACAAATAGTTACAGCTCAAAATTCTTAAAACTTACCGGTTGACGTCGTTCCGGCCAAGGGCGAGGACAAGAACAAATTAATTAAAGGCCCTTCGCGTCGCCCTTGGCCTAATTGGAACGTCGTTCCGCGGTACTTCTCATTTTCACCGCCTCTTACTTTTTATCTTACTTTTTGCTAACTTTTAATACGAACATTTAGGAAGATAGCGCTATTGATAATTAATATCTTTTGAAATTTGTTAACATTCTTTATATAAAAATCTGCATTTGCGTGTATTCATTTATTGCTTCGTAATCGTCGCCATTTTGAGTAATTCCTTATTCCTCCCCCCCCCCCTTAAGAAGAAGACAAAAATAAAATACAAAATATATAAAAAAAGAAAAAAAAACAAATAGAGCTATCTCGGGCATTTGTGATCCGTGATGTTTCTCGATTATCTAAGTCACGATGTTTTTAAAGACGTGCTTCAGATATCAGATCTGTTGCGGGACGAATAACAGAAATAAATCTCAAGGGGAGTTCAATCTTCGTGATACTCGTTTTTCCCTTTTCTCATTTCATTTACCTAACGTGAAGCGAACGATCTCGATTAAAATCACTTATTCCATTAAACGGAAGCATCGCTGGGCTATCCTCGAATAAGAAAGATGATGCAAGAAAAACCGAAGAGGACGACCGTGCGTGAGACGCTAATTTTCGTCGATCCATCATTTTAAAACTCCTTTTATTGTATACATCGATTTCAAGACATAACCCAACGTTGCTTCGACGCCGACAACACTACCTTACTAGTTAGAATTCATTAAATAAAGAGTAAAAAAGAATGTCCCGTGGCACGGCTTTAAACTTTGTCTCATGGAAGTCGTGCGACGCACGCGGATTTTTATTTTCCTTCTTTTTCTCGTTTTTTTTTCACTATTCTTTCTCTCATTGGCGATTATTGGTCTTCTCTCTCTCTCTCTCTCTCTCTCTCTCTTTAATTTTTTTTATTCTTTTTCGGCGACAATGATAAGATCGCCGATTAGAAGGACAATTAGCCGGATATCGCGGTTGTCGCGCGCCGGGGGAGGTTAATGAAGGGGTAGCAGTCTTTTTAGAGTCGAGCGAATGTGGGTGTAACAAGATACAGGCCATCCTTCGCATGAGAACGAACTTTATCTCTTATCTTTATCTTTATCTTTATCTCTGTCTTTTATCACTCTCAATATTCTGTTTCTTTTGTTGTTGTTTTTGTTTTTTTCTTTAATGTTTCGCTTCTTTTTTAGGATTAATTTGTCAGGTGTATATATAAGTGGATTTGGAATGGTCGTTGTTCCGCGACGAAAGTTAGGCTGGATGCGTACCTTCGCGCGTTCCTTATCGCGAAGAGTCATTCTATACGAAGAAGAAATATGATTGAAGAAAATAGGTAACGAAAAAAATCAAACGAATATAAAACAAAAACAAATATAATAAGTCAAAGGAACGATGGAAATTAAAAAAAGCGGTACGAGAAAATTTTAGGCTTTCGCATTTTCTTCGTTTTTCTTTTTTCTTTTTTTTTTATGATACCCTCTACTGAAGATTGATAAAGTGATAGCTCGTCGAACGTTTTCACCGTAGAATAATTTCGGTAATACGTTCCGCGTTGTTTCTCGTTGGCCAGTATATCCATCCTCCGACGATATTTCTCATGGACGATATCGTGGATTTTAAATTCTCCTTTTGTTTCGTTTAAGTTTGTTTGTTAGTATTTTTCATTCTTTTTTTTTCTTTTTCTTATTATTCTTTAGATATTCGTTGATATGTTAACGTTACACCGAGGGGCAGACTGTTTATTATCTTCGGAATCGCAAATTGACAATAACTTCTTTCCCCCTTTTCTTTTTTTCTGCACATGTCTTACGGTCGTTTGCATGTATGTATAAAGATGGACGAGTCCGTATTCCTAATCTATTTTCTCTTTACACGTTAGCATAAAAAGATCTAATGATCGGGTTTTTTTTGATGACGATACAACATCGTTTTTTTTAGCATCGTCATTCGTACCGCGATAGAGTCGTCCCCATGGTTCCTTGCTCTCTTTCTCTCTCTCTTTATTATTTTTCCTCAATCTTGTTTTCTCTTTTCGCTTTTTTCCTTCTTTTCTTTTTTATTATGTCCACACACACGCACACGCACACGCACACGTATACGTACAGGTACACGCACATGCACACGCTCCATATAAGGTCATATCATTCGCGAGTGAAGGTTCTTGCGCGCTCACCTTGGCACATATATTACTATCTCTTTTCTTTTTGTTATATTTCTTTCGCATTTTTGATACTCTCGATAGGTATCACCTACTTTACAGACCGATTAATTAGGCATATACAATATACTCATATAGGTAACGCAAAGGCAAGAAACTTTTATCATCTTCCTTTCACTTTTTCTTTCTTTATCTCTCCATCTTTCTTTTTCCCCCTCTCTTTCCTTCTTTCATACGCAAAAATTTACAATAATTTCGAAACTCATTTCACTTTTTCCGTTTCTATCTCGTCGTCATCGTCATTAGCCGTTTTGTTTGCACGTTGAAGAAAATGCTCTCGCTCGCGTCATACACACATACACACATACACACAACAAACATTTAAACAAACATACTCGCACGCGATCGCTTCGTAAAAGCGACAACACGATGCCGTCATTTCTTTTATTTCTTTCTTTTCTTTTTTTTAAGCGAGTCGAGCAAACGTCGTTATGATTAGCAATTTATAAGCCATTTTAATGAGGAATGGCTTATAATTGACTTTTCTAATTTTCTTTTTCTTTCTTTTTCTTTCTTTATCGCTAAAAAAACAATATAATCATTTTTACGTTACAAGAAAATAATACTTCGAATATGAACTCCTATGATCGTTTCTCTTCCTCGTTTTTATACGTTCTCATTAATGGAATAAGGAAAGAGAATAAGGAAAGAAAAAGAAGAAGAGGCAGCAGCAGCGAAATCAGTGAAGAAACGAACGTGAATGATCATCAAAGTACCTTATAACCATTTGTTCTAATTAATTAGTTAGACCGTTTGTCCGTAATACGTATATAAAAAGTACATGCGTATATACCAAAATACAAATATATATATTTATATATATATATACATATACAAAAGTAAAAAAAAAAGAAAGGCAGTGTTTTCTTACGACTGTCGATCCTTTGTATTCTTATTTTTTTCATTCATTTATCATCAAATGGTGGTACTTTTATTGATTTACCATCAAAGTGGTACTCTTTTATCCGTTGTATGTAAACTCATTAGGCCGTATATTTTCAGAGCTCGTATTATAAAGAATCCAGGATCACGCACGTTAAAATTATTGAAATTAAAAGGAAAAAAACAAAAATAATAAATGAGAAGAAAACAAATGAAAAATGGAAAGGAAAGAAAATATGATGGTCAAAAGAAGGGCGTCGCAATATTGTGGCGGGAAATTCGAATGACAGATCCTTCGAAGAATTTTTAAGAATTATTATTATGGCGGACGTGCTTTCACGCGCGTATATTCCCTCTCTTTCTTTCTCTTTATCTCTTTCTCTCCCTCTTTCTCTTTTTCGCTTTCTCAATTTTTCTCTTTCTATACTTTTTATGCGAGGGAGTCGACGACGCAAAACGGCTTTTTAAGGCAGTGGATTGCATGCACGCTATTGCGGCTAGTTCTTGTCGCGTTTATATCAGTCTGATGATCTCGTGACGATTCATCGCAAGAACGAGGAATAAAGCGAAAGGATGCGCTTAACTTTTTTTTCCTTTGCGTATTTTCCGAAAGGAATTCGAATGAATTCGTTCTCTCTCTCTCTCTCTTTCTCTCCCTCTCTCTCTTTCCTTTTCCTTGCGAGCAATACAATCGTCCTTCATTATAGTTTTCGCTTAAATCCTCGTCGTATTATGTCAAGGACAAATCTTAATCGACGCCTACAGTATATATATATATGTATATATATATATATATATGTATGTATGTATATATATAATATACATATATGTACGTATATATATATAATATATATAATATGTACATATATATATAATATATATATGTACGTATATATAATATATATAATATATGTACGTACATATTTGTTCGAAGAGGAAAGATCCGATCGATACATCGATCGCCTTGGAATATAAATGGTTGGTAAGATATTTGCGGAGAGGCCAATTTTCTTTCTTTCTTATATTTTTTTTTCAAGCGGGACTACTCGCTGGAATGTCTTCCTAATTCTAATATCGAGAATTAAAATGTCAGGTCTCCATCGAGAGAAAGAGAAAGTTGTCTCTCGTTATCACTCGACTTTGACTTCGTTTTCACGAACGCTCGCGAGACGAAGAGGAAAAATTTGCTATCCTCTTTGAGAGGACGTCCATGATCCAGACCTGTCGTTTATAGAAAGCTGAAAATTCCTGCTTTCATGCAGGAGGACGATCGAGACACTCTCGTTTCTCTACCGAAAAGTTTGATTTCTTTCTTTTACCCTTCTTTCTTTCCCTCCATTTTTTCCTTTCCTAAACGAGAAAGCTCTGCGACGTGGCGGACATTTGCGCTCTTAACGCCGTCACACTGTTCATGATCTTCTTTTGATGACCGACCAGGGTTATACCAAGTGCGGTGAGTTCTTGAACGGTAACGCGAGCTGCTGCCTCCAACGTGGTCACTCCTGCCCTCTCGAAACTTTCAGCATATCGAGACATTTTGATCGAGGCCAACCACTCGCTGACCGAGGTCAACTGCGTCAAGTCCACCGCGTCCGGCGCCAGTGGATTGGTGCCCCTGTCAAGAACACTGCGTCAGATATATTGTGTTTCATTATTTTTTTTCTTTTGTTTTTGTCGACTTTACTTCGTTCTCACTTACGATTTCCTTCCGATCTTTTTTCTTTTTTTTTTTTTCAACGCGTACGTATTTCTCGCTGATACAAATATTTTGATAGACCGTTCAAACTTTCTTTTAAAATTTTTCTTTTTTATGGATATTTATGTCAAGAGAGATACGTTATACTTTAGCAAGAAACACGTACATGTTAAAAGAGGTAAAAGGTATCATATGGATATATGTATATATATATTTTTTTTTTTAAGATTGGGATTGTACAGATAGCAGCTAGAGTAACTCTCTTTGATTCATGTTTTTTTTCTTTTTTATTTTTTTGTAAAATTTGCTATATTTGACATTAGGTTTTCAAACAAAGCCAGATCCCAGGATATTTCATATTGAGTTACTCTATCATAGAGTATCATGATTGTTTTATCGCAAGATAATTTATCATTACCTATTACAAAATCTGAAATCTTGCGAAACCGTACTGGGATCTGGCTAAGAGATCGGATAGAAATGAGAAATTTACTTTCTGATTTATGTACAAGGAATAGTAATACGTATGTGTATGTACAAAGTGTTCGATCAATGAAAGGCACACATACATACACGGCTAAGTTCAAAAGTTACACGAATTATACGGAATGTTTTCGCTCGTGCTTACGCTTTCGCGAAACGATAAGTTTCGTGATCGCGCTTGCGAAAGGCAAAATACATTCTGTCGTCGTTAAAAAACATTAACGGGTAAATTGCAAGGTTCTTAGGATATCTCTTGCTACAATGTCTAAGAAAAATTCAAGTCGTTCGATTTATTTATTCTCTTATTAGGTTCTTAAAATGAATAAGGGGAGAGGTGGGGGTGGGGGTAGATAGACACGTGACATAGGGTATAATAGAATAGATAGATATATGTATATAAAATGGATCTTAATTTCTAAATGGGAAATCCATATGTTTTTTTATATGTACATCTTTCGACAAAAAGGCTCAAACGCGTGTTATCAAATTATACAGTAATACAAAGAAGCATTAATTACAGCATTGTAAACTATATTACTTTTGTAACAAGATATTTACACGTTTGAATGTAAGAAAAAAGTGAAGCTATACATTATCAGTCAAGTCGGAGCCTCTTTGCGTTTAAATATAAGATATATCAATATTTTAATAATAATAAAAAAATAAAAATAATAATAATTATAATAGCACTAGTAATAATAATAATAAATTGAATGAGGAAAATAAATAATAATAATAATAATAATATTAATAATATTAATAATGATAATAACAACACAATAATATTAATAATAATAAAAAAAAGAAGAAGAAGAAGAAGAATGTAAGTAATAATAGTAGTAGTGATAATAATAGTAATAGTAACAATAATGACACTAATAGTAGTAGTAGCAGTAGTAATAGTCGTAGTAGTAGTAGTAATAGTAGTATTAGTATTGGGTAGTTATAGTAGTGATGGTAATCATAATTAATAATAAGTAACAATATTGTAACTAGTAATAATTATAATAATAATGATGATACGAGAAATATGGTAAACTGAGCGATTTAAATAGTCGAGCTTGAAATGGATGTATACGTGTGAATGGGGGGTAATAGTGCGTATGAAGCAAGCAGTGCGATACGAACTAAAAGGGTACAAGCATAGCAAATGCTGTCTCGTCTACGTGATAGAAATATCTGTTACGATTTCGACAAAGCGTAGAAAGCAAGGAAGCATCTTCTCGTTCTTCTTTTTTCTATTTTAGTCTTCTTTTCTCTCTCTCTCTCTCTCTCTCTCTCTTTTTAACTTTAGCACGTAAAAAGAGTTAGTCTTTTTATTGTAATCAAAAAAAGAACTCTTTATGAGACTTCGTTGCTTCCCGCTTCATACGATTTTTTTATCTTTCTTATGGTTTTCGGCTATAGGAGAGACCGTTCTTGATATTTTTTTTTACCTTTTTCTCAAATGCACGTTGGAAGATGCCGATGTGGCGGGTGGGGGTGGGGGCGGAGCACCCCGTTCCCTGATTCTGACAATTGTTAGCATTTGTTAGTGCAATAGAGGTCACACTCGTGTGTGTTACTATTTGCAGTGTGTTCGTGTATTTTTTTCTTTCTCGCGATACTTGTGGATTTCTTTTTTCTGTTTTTGTTTTCTTTTTCTTTTTATTTGCTATATGTACGTAGGTGTGTATGTGTGTGTGTATATATGTTTTTTTTCTATTTTTTTTGTTTCTTATAGTCCGCCAATGATAGCTCTCAATTCGTAAGTCGCACTTTCATTCGTTCGTTTCCTCTTTCCACGTCTTTTATTTGAGAGTGATTTTGCTTGTGTACTACTTGTGTTCAGTTGTGTGTTTCTGTATAGGTGCATAATATATAGGACAGTGTGGTTGCGTGAACGAGGGATCAATTCAGGAAATAAACACAATATAAACGCGATCAATGTTACGATCGTATGAAATCGCGCATAATGTCCTGGATAGATCGTTCTGCCATTGAAACGCGTTAATATTATTTCTTTGTTTCTTTTTTTCTTTTCTTTTCTTTTCTTTTCTTTTTTTCGTTTTTGTCGAGCCGACATCGAAAAATTGATTGTCCGTTTTATCATTATTCGTAAACTTGATTCTTTACTACTCTACGTCGTCGATATCACATATTACGTTGAACTTTCGAGAAGTACGCTCGTACGAAAATGTGTGCAAAATTGAAGGGGGATGATGAACAGTGGTTAAAAGAAAATGAGGAATGGAGGAAAAAAAAGAAATTTGCCAAGTGGCAAAACATTTATGGCGAAGATTTATTCGCTTATCGATTATTATCGATTATCTATCTTTTCTGTCATTCTTTCTTTTCGTTTACGTTATTTTTCCTAAGATGGTTGCCCATGTTTTTTCTCCCTTTTTCCTTTTAATATCTCAAGTATAAAAATACTATTCTAAAATGGTCGAACCGTTTCGCTCGCATGATTATAATATTGCTAATAAGTCTTTACGTTTTTGTTTTTACGTTAAAATCGATCGACGATATTACGTATATATACATAAATATATATATATATATTTATAAATAATATATATATATATATATATATATATATATATACATATATATAACGTTATATGTATACGTGTATTCAATATTCGCGTTTGTAATAATACCTTTATGTATATAATAATATGCGTTTACCACTAAATATAGAATTTGAAAAAGATCGTGAAAGACTATCGTTAATCGCGTACGCGTCGTTCTTGTCTCTTTCATCTAAGCTCGCGACGTTACGTTCTACGTTTAGCTATTCGTTGGTTCGATTCGTCCTCTTTTATATAAACGCTTCTTTATCTTCTTTCTTTTCTATTTTCTTTCTTTTTTTCTTTTCTTTTCTCTTTTTTTATTCTTTATTTCATACTATTTACCTTTCTTAAACTGCAAGATGATATATTTATTGTTTTCGGACTCTTCGCGATCTCGCATGATTCAATGGCCGACGAACCCACTGTTACCTAACGTGATGTGTTACAAATGTTTATCGGTAAGATTACAAATGTCCTATACAATGTGTTGCTCGAAGTGAAAAAAGATCGCCGTATATTGACAGTACACACGTACGGAACGTGTATATATATATATATATATATATATATATATATATACGTGTATACGTATATATATCCGTGTATAATGAGTAATAAAACTGTGCCTGTAATTTACAGTTGAAATAGTCGAGGTCCGGAATCGCGTCTAGTCGATAAAAAACGCTCGTTTCGCGAAAGGAACAAATGGCTGAAACCCGTATAGAATGGTTCACTCAGAAGAAACGTGCGGGAACGCGAAAGAGTATCACGAAAACATATCCTCTTTAAATCGTTCTAATCTGAAATGATTATTATTATTATATACGCTCTATTATGTCAATGGTATTGATCGATACGACATGATATATATTAGCGAAAGAAGCTAAATAGACCTAACGCTTGAACGAACAATACGATAAAATATGAAACTATAGTTGTAGTAATAATAATAATAATAATAATAATAATAATAATAATAATAATAATAATAATAATAATAATAATAATAATAATAATAATAATAATAATAATAATAATAATCATAGTAACAATAACAATAATAATAATAATAATAATAATAATAATAATAATAACAATAATAATAATAATAATAATAATAATAATAATAATAATAATGATAATAATAATAATAATAATAATAATAATAATAATAATAATGATGATGATGATGATGATAATAATAATAATAATAATAATAATAATAATAATAATAATAATAATAATAATGATGATGATAATAATAATAATAATAATAATAATAATAATAATAATAATAATAATAATAATAATAATAATAATAATAATAATAATGATAATAATAATAACCAATAATAATAATAACTAATAATAATAACTAATAAAATTAAATTCGTCATCTACGCCTCTCGATTTATATATCTATATCTATATATATATATAGATATATGTATTTATATACTATATAATCTCGGATAAAATCGACAACTATTAATCGAAAACGACGATCGTAATATAGACGTATGTATGGATGTATATATATATACAAGTTTAGGTAGGCTATAATATATAATATCAATTAGAATCCCTTTAGTGAGCGGGAATAGAATATAGGAAATTATTATGAGAAATCGGTGGGGGAAAATGGAAGTCAACCAAAGTGAGTGAAGGGAACCCAATTGGGATATGTTAGAGGTGGTTGATGTGGCAGTGCGTGTGTTGCTGCGTGTGTGTGATAGTGTAGGCTACGGGCGGCTCCTGGTGGCATTACTGGAACGGCAATCGTTGACTGGGCCTGATGGGCCTGATGACCGACCACGTCTACGGGGAACGGTCCCGTTGTGGGTGCACCTGGTACCGGAGCAGCCGCCGAGGCAGCCGTGGCAGCCGCCGTGGCAGCAGCCGCCGCCGCCGCTGCTGCGGCCTGGGCGGCAGCCGTATGGCTTGTGACATAGTACGGATTGTGTGCGGGCGGCCTCACGCTGTTGTTGTTGTCACGTTGCGAACGTAGTAGGTAGCGAACGTAGTGGATGGTAGTAGTTGTCGTAGCAGTTCGTAGTCGGGTACCAAAGACACCACAAAACCAAAACCACAAAGAATTAGCCCAGAAAAAAAGGGTGCTGGCCTGCCGGAGATAGATAGGTACGAAAGAGAACTTATACTTGGGAATCGGACAGAGATTGACGAAGGCAGATAGAAAGAGAAAGAGAGAGAAAGAGAGAGAGAAAGAGAGAAAAAGAGAGAAAGAGAAAGAGAAAGAGAGAGAGAGAGAGAGAGAGAGAGAGAAAGAGAGAAACAAAAAGTTAGTACGAAAGGAATCAAGGATTTCCCATTCTGGCCTGCGTTCAACGCGTTCCACGATGCTTCTACTTTTAACCGCGTCGACGGAGATAAAGGTAATTTACGTTTTTGATTATTTTTATGATTTTGAGACAAAATATCGTTGATAATAGTTATGCCTCAGAATTGATATAATTTATTTCCAAGTTAATTACGTATGAATTTAAGATGATCTTAAAATCAATTTTAAGGGAGCAACGTCACGAAGAAAATAAAAGATTAGATTTTATATTCTGATGAGTTAATATCATTGCTGGATCGAAAGAATTTCGATTGGTGAATTGTGGAAAATTTTGTTACTCTATCCCCGTTCACGCGTTAGGTAGTAGATAGCAAGCTGGGTCAAGGAGGGTTTTAAGGGTTTTAGAAAATTGGGAACGGTCGGGGATCTACAGAAATGATAAGCGCCAAAAGCGACAAAAGCTTTCTGAAAAGCCACCGCAGTATAACGCGCGCTAGTTTTTTGCTTTTTGATTTTTTCTTTTTCTTTTTTCCTTCTTTTTTCCGCTTTCTCTTAACTCGTTACCGTTTTTTTCTTTTCCTTTTTCTCTTTTCTTTTTTTTCTTCTTGAGTCGCGAAAGAAAAAAAATATATCCCGTAAAAATAATGACGTAGACTTTCGTCCATAAATTAATTTTCCTCCCGGCTGGCAGGTAACAACGCTGTGGAGAAACTCGAAGTTTTTCTTTGGAAGGTTTGGAGAGGAGCAAGCGAAGAAAAGAGAATTGAAGCTATTCGAAGACGCGTTGTGAAAAGATACTTCGTGCACAAAACTCGCGATGGTGTCACGTTCGAAAATTGTGTGTGTCAAAACGTAAGAAAAATGCGGAAGAAGTTTTTCAACAGCAATAACGTCGTCGGCGACGGCGACGGCGACGGCGATGGCGATGGCGACGGCGACGGCGACGACGACGACGATAGCGACGATGGCGACGGCGCAACGACTTCGATTAATTTTACGTGACGTTGAAAAAATCTGCGAAAGGTTTGAAAAGAAGGATACGATATATTCGCGAATGTTGAAAAATTAATTTTGAAGAGATCGATTTCTAGAAAAATCGTGGAAAGTTGCAGCCGCCGTCCCTTGTAAAGAAGTGATCAGAGTATTACATATATATATAAAAAAAAGAAAAAAAATAAGAAAGAATAGAAAACAAGAGAAGGTGCAAAATAAAAGGTGAGAAAAACAGTCCAGTACGTACGACCCGCTTCCAGTAATGCCAATCAGGTTTTTCGAGATATTATACGACGATTCCTCGTTCACAGAAAATGAGATAGACAGAGATATACGTATGCGCACGATGCCAGTTCGGTTAGCACATCACATACACACGCATATCATCGTTCTAACTCGTGTACGAGAGTGTGTGCTTAATTATGAGCGTTTTAATATCGTGTATAAAATGAGCGCCATATCAAAGCCCATTCTAACAGCGTATGTGGAGAGCACAGAGAAATAGAACAGAGAGCGGCGTGATGAGCTTCTTAAATATTTTCGCAAGAAAAAAAGAAGAAAAAAAAAAAGAAAAAGTTCCAAAAAGATACAACGGAAAATATTTTTAGCTGACGAGAGAGAAATTAATTTATGGACACGAAGTGTGACTCGCTTGGCATGCGACATGATTTATGTTAAACGATGACAGACGAATGACTGGACGGAAGGAAGAGAAAATTGCAAAACTGTGGACAGAGAGAAAAAGAGGGAAATAGAGATAGAAAGAAAGAGATGACGGTTTTCTCTTAACTCGCTCTCTCTCTTTCTCCCTTTTTCTATATGTATAAAAAGGCTTTTTTCACGGCTCTTAACGTCCACAAAGTTATTCAATTTTATTCATCGTACTTCCAGCGAGTCGTTCGTTCATATGATGAAGGCGAAAAATTATATTTACTAACACTGTCCGTAGTACGTTATAATTATTATTTCGCACTATACATATATCGAATATATGTACGTGTATTATATAACATGTATAAATCGAGTCCCTTAGATAAAATAGTAGTTTTCTCCGGCGAGCGATCGACTGTTTTACCGGCGATAAATGAAAGTCCGATAATTTGTCAGTTGTGAATCAGAACGCTAGTTAATCGTTTATCAATTTATATTAACGCAATGTAAATAGATTGAAATAGGTTTTTACCTGTTTTGAGCGATTTTCCTCAAAGTGTCCGGACTCCGTATGAGTTTATCCAATGTCTGAGTGAGATTGGCGAAGGTAGGCCGATGAGTTCGTTCTTTCTGCCAACAGTCGAGCATTAACTGATAGATTGCTTCGGGACAGTCCATCGGTGCTGGAAGTCTGTATCCTTTTTCGATCGACTTTATCACATCTTGGTTGGACCAATTCCAATATGGTCTCTCGCCGTAGGACATGACTTCCCAACAAACGATGCCCATACTCCAGACGTCGGAGGCGCTAGTGAATTTACGGAATGCTATTGCCTCTGGTGCTGTCCATCGTACCGGAATCTTACCGCCCTAATTTTAATCAACAAGATGACATACATAATTATGTATATATATATATATATATATATATATATATATATATATATATATATATATATTTAGTAGTATCAATTATCGATACTACTCGTAACAAAAAGTTTTCCTTTATTCGATCTAGACGTACCCTGGTCGTATATGCGCCCTCTGTCGCGCTTTCAATCTCTCGGCTCAGTCCAAAATCAGCTATCTTACAAACCAGAGCAGCATTCACTAGGACATTTCTTGCCGCGAGATCACGATGAACGTAATTCATTTCAGCGAGATACTGCATACCACTGGCTATACCACGTAACATACCGACCAGCTGAAGCACTTGGAATTTACCATCGTTCGCTCGAAGAAAAGTGTCCAAACTTCCGTTCTCCATGAATTCGGTGATGATCATCACTGGATTGCTCTTTGTCACGACACCCTGAAGGAATATCACATTGGGATGCTCAAACTGACCCATTATCGAAGCTTCCGTTAGAAAGTCGTTCCGTGCTTTGTCAGCAGAGCCAGGTTTCAATGTCTTTATGGCCACGTCGATTTCAGTTCGACCATCTGGTGGTAGTTTCAATTTACCACGACAAACGTCTCCGAATTCACCACCACCTATAAAGTATTGAATCATAGTTTAATATTTACATGTGTATATCAAATTACGAATGAATAGAACGAATAAAACAATTTCAATTTACCGATTATGGCCTCTATCGTGATATATCCAGCGTCGATCTCTCTAGCAAATTCTCGAACAGCCTGATTTGGATCTTCGTAGGTGTGAGGATCAACGTAGCTTCTAGCACCGGTTCCACCTGTACCTCCAGCACCCGCTCCAGTTACTCCCACTGCAGGCGTGAACAGCGGCGTCGTCACTGCAACGTCACGAAAACAGAGTTCATTATATTAAGATGGGGGTCGGTGTGTGTGTGTGAAATTTAAACGGAACTCTTTCAACATTATTTTCATCCCGTAAACACTCGCACACCTTTGTTTTGTTTGATTTTATTATTTTTTCTTTTTTTGCCCCGCGATCCACCAAAACGAAATTTCATAATATCCACATAACAATGCAAACAAAAGAAAAAAAAGACCAAACGCTCAGGATATTCGATAATTCGTTTTAGTTTTGTTTTCTTTTTTACTTTTGTAAATTCTTTATTTTTTTTCTTTTTTACAAAGAAACAAAACTCATCGAATCGAGCTCTTTTTTTTTCTTTTTTTTTTTTTAATGAACTAATTCACATGCCAGCACCATAATCATGTTGCATGCCTGGACATTGAATTGTTTCTCAAGTACGATGCATCCGACTCGTTTAATACTATATTGGTGTTTGTCTTATCGGATGGCGGATGTCTCCGGGTCTATACTCTTTTAAAATAATCTATAGAATGGTAAATATCGCTGGTCTTGTTTCATTTCTCTCTCTCTCTCTCTCTCTTTCCCTCCCTCTCACTCGTTCTTCCTTTTTCTCTCTCTCTCCCTCTCTCTCTCTCTCTCTCTCTTTCTTTTTCTTTCTTTCTCTCTCTCTCTCTCGCTCGCTCTCTCTCTCTTTCTCTCTTTCTGTAAATCGATATAAACCCAGTATACATCCGTCGTTTCTTTATAGAATGTTACAGAAAGGAGATATGATAGAGTCGGTCATCGGTGAAGAAAAGTGACAAAAAGATAATCAGAACACGATGCACAACGTTTTGAGATACCAGAAATGATGCATGCTCTACACTCGATACACTCTATACTCTAGGAATGGCGAGAAGAGAAAAAATAACTTCTGTTGGTTGGACGATAAAAGCGAAACTCTTGCGAAACTAACGTATGTATATCCCTGAGCTCAAGCCATGATCGATATGTGTACGTATTTATATACGTACATATGTATATATAGGTATGTTGTCGCGAAGAAGAGAATAGAATAAAATTTACGGATTTACGAGCGGTGATTTCGATCAAGATTCTTTAGATTTGCTGGCAAAGCACTTACGCGACGACTTGCTCTTGTTGTTGGTGTGGGTTGTCACAATCGGTGAACTGTCCATTTTGCAGTGCACTGTGAACAACACAACAACCAACACACTGATTGACAAACAGCAAAAAAAAGAAAGAAACTGCGGGTCTTTGGAATGATGAAAATTCGAATGACGCGCTCGTTTTTAATTATCATTACTATTATTATGATTATTATTATTATTATTATTGTTATTGTTGTTATATCGAATGATAATGGATCTATGAGACGAAAACAAACGCTAATAACGACGATTTTCTCAGAGAGAAATATATTTCATTTCGATTTCGCTTCGGTTTCTCACGAACGTATTACGAAATATACAGAGAAACGATAGAAGTACGTAATCGTCAACATTCAACGATATACGTAACATCAATACGACTAATACTCATGCAAAACGTATAAAATGAAAAAAGAAAAAGAAAAAAAAAGAGAAAAAAAAGACAAAGAAAACGATGCAAGACACACATACGCAAGCAATTAACGACGGACGCTCGCATACTTCCGTTTAATGTAACGAAACGAACCGATCTAGGGATCGGTGTGAATTTGTTTCGTTTTATTTGTTCAACGAATCTCTGTCGAACGGAAGTACGCGTGCAGTCGTTTCTACACTATAAAATTACTAACGTCAAAAGATGCATGTACTATGTAAAGTATATACGGGGGGTGCAAGAAAGTAAAATCTATACAAAAAAAAATAAAAAGAAACCGAAAATCCTAAAGAAGAAAAAAAAACTTGAGGTGTTGGAGAAGACTTACTGTAGGTCACAACTAGTCCTGTAGTAGCAGGCGATTGTGTACATTGTTTCATTGGGTTTTTTCATGGATTTTTCATGGAGGCAGGTTCGATAGATTAGGGGAATCGCACATGAAAAGAAAGAATCGAAAGAATTTGGTTAGAACAATTATTACATCGTCTACAGGCCAAATCGTTGTGTCAAATTTGGTCGGAAAGCGATCGTGTCTCTCACTGTACGTCCTCCACAAAAAAAAAGAAAGGATGAGGACATCGGAAGAGCCCGACTGCCTTCTTTCTCTCTTCTTGCTTCTTTTTTTTTCTTTCTCTCGATTTCGCAGTCTCTCTACCGCTCTTCTCTTATCTCTCATTCTCTCTCTCTCCCACTCTCTCACACATTCTTATCTCTCACATACTCTCTCGCATACACACACATATGTACACATTCTCATTCTCGCAAAAAAGACCATACTAGAAAATATACTAGATGTTCAGTGACAAGACATTATCGTAAGGGGGTTTGTATACAAGGGGTGTTCGAAAGTGGATTCTTTTTAATACTTGCTGGTTCTAAATGGGTCAGTGGTTTCAAAATGTATTAGTCACAAGACACGAGGGCGCAGTGAGACAACTATGATAGTGACAGAGAGAGGGTTGGAGGGCAGGGGGTATGATAGCGATAATAAATTTGTAAATAGAATGGAAAGAAGTTGGAGCCGTCTGGCGAGCGATAAACGTACCTTCGCCGTTTCTGTATTCCAAGGTGTCGCAATCGCTCGGCTGTTTCTTGTTACACTCGTCTGAGGCCCTGCTGCATCGAAATTGCATTATATGAGTCGAGTCGAGTGAAGCGTATGGGTTTAAATGTAAAGGGTTTCTGTGAAGAGGTTCTTTCTTTTAAAAAAGAGAAGAAAAAAACGATATTTTAAGCGATTCGATTACCTTCTCAGGAAGAGAACGGTCATGACGATGATGATAACAAGAAGGACGACAACTGCAACTACTGCACCGGCAATTATTCTGACTTGCATATTGTCATCTTCACCGACATAATCTAAAATAATAATCGTATTATGTCATAAAGAGAGTTCAATCGATAAGATACAAGATTCTACGTGTCGTTACCGAGTCCCATCGCGTGCGGTGTCTTTTTGTAGATAACAGGAGTATATTCGCCCCAGCCACGTGTGGTTTTAGCTCGAACCTGAATCGCGTAATCCGTTGCTGGTTTTAGGCCTTTAAAAGTGGCAGAGAGATCTGAAGTTTGGATCACAGTGGCGTTAATGGCATCGTCGAAGCGCGGATAACACCTCACTGTAAGTATTGAAAGTTTTAATAAACGATTTTCGTTTTATCATCGATAAATTTAAATTGTTAATGAACAAAGAGAAACTCGTACGATTACCTTCGTATCTTTCGACGTGATCGCTATCTCCACCTACTTCCGTGACCGGTGCATCCCAACTAATGCTCAGCTCGGAACTTTTGACGCTCGTGATTCTAACATTGCTCACCAAACTTGGTACACTCGCTTCGGTAGTGACCGTGATGTCCACGTATTCCGACTTACCAGCCTGTGCGGACACACCATTTTCGGCGAACACTTGGAAACGATAAGTAGTGACAGCATTTAAGCCAGTGATCGTAATCTTCGTATCGTTGAAGATCTCCTTAAAAGAACAAACACGCGTTTTAGCGAAACAAACGAAAAGAAAATAACAAAAATTTAAAGTTTCAATCGTCTCAACGGCTTACCGTGTTAGGTATATATTTAACACCCATACTGCAAGCATCGCAAACGACCCTATACGTTGTGTCGGTCCTACCACCGAGTTTGTGCGGTGCGTTCCATGAAAGGATCACCGTCGATTGGTCCACAAAATTGACGGTTAAGTTCTGAGGCGCCGACGGTGGTTCTGGTGATCAGAAAGATAGGAAAAGGGTGTAAAGTAAAGAAAAAGCAAATAAAAACAGCAAAAGAGAACAATCAACAGAATTGAACTGGATCAAAACTTACGCGTGCAAGGCATTTTCTTGGGATCATCAGTAGCTCTGTAATAATCGGCATCGCACCGGCACTCGGTGACAGCCTGATCGGTCGATTTGCTATGAGTAGGACACAGCTCGCAGTTGTGGGGTCCAGCCTCATGCTTGAATCTACCGATTGGACACTCAATGCACTGCTGCTTTTCAATGTCCGCTTGGTAACCAGGTTTGCAATGACATCCACCACTTGGTAGATACCATTTACCATCACCCTTGCAAAGGAACGTCGGTGTCTCGATCTTAACAGCATTCGCGACGCAGGTGCCGATCGTTTGTTCGACCAAGGCAACTTCGCGGCCGGTTGGTGTCGCCGGAAAATGAGCGAAGTTCACCGAGATTTCCGGACAGCTAATGTAATAAACCTTTATAGCGAGAAGCGAGATGCAGGCACCTTGATCACGGAAGGCAAAGTACACGCCCTTCTTCGTAACTGGTACGGACTTTATTTCGGTGTTTATCACCACTTCCGTATTCGTGTTGAATCTACCCTCGCCAGCGGCTATTCGTCCTGAAACGTTATAATAACATGATGTTATTTTTTATTTATGTTCTTTTATTCGATAATGATTAATTGACGTTAACATTAACGGATATTAAAAATCATTCGTCGATTATTTTTGATTGACTTACCGATGAGTTTATAACTGTCCGGCTCCCATGGTGGTGGCTCTTTCGTAGCAGCGTCAAACTCGTAGTAGAGAAGACTGAATGTCTCCTTGCAGCTAAGAGCATTTCCAGGGAACAACGAGCAGTCTCGTGTCGTGAATTTGATTTCTATGTACATGCGATTCGCCGGACCCCTCTCGATGAACGGCGTCCAGAGCCAATTGTTCACGTTGTTGTAAGCAACGTCGCAGACGACGTAACTCCGCCAATTGATGCCCTTGTCGAAGTTTGTGAATGACTCTTCCACCCACTGCAAGTAATGAACGAAAGTGTCCTTAATTATCGAACTCCGTTCTCCGATGTAAACAACTTCTATTTAATTGCGTGGAGTACCACGTTGGTACTCCTCTCTCCCTCTTAGTCCAATGACGGATTAAGGACGCATGACGGAAGGAACAGAGACCTCTTCTCGTCGACTATTTTTGGAACACGACTTGCAATCACGAAATCGTCAAACGAATCAGACCGTATTAAGTCCTTAGCGAACTTCGTTTTCGACTCCTACGACTTCCCACCTCTCTCTCTCTCTCTCTCTCTCTCTCTCTCTCTCTCTCTCTTTCTCTCTCTTTCTCTTTCTCATTTTGGTTTGTTTGGTTCTTTTTGCCATCCGTTTGCGCTTCTACGTGCTGTGCTCCGCTGAGCGCAAATTTAACATCGTGCAAACAGTAAATCGCGTTTGTACTTGAAGGAATTCCACAAACTCATTTCAAATACTTCTATGAAATTTCATTGAAAAGTTTCTCGTTCAAATTCGACGAGTCCATTAACAATTAATTGCAAGCAGTCTGTTTTCGTTCGTTTCGATCGATTATCACGATTCGATGGAATGATTCCCGCGTTCTCGGGAGGAAGTACTTACACAAAATAAGAACAACAGATTCTGTGCTTGGAAAAAAAGAAAGAAAAAAAAGGAAAAACAAAAATAAAAAAAAAGAAAAAGAAAAATAAGATTTACAATGGACTATTAGAAAATAGGGCCACGGAGAAGGGGAAGGCTTCGTCATGCTGCTGAGAGAACGTACGTAACGTACACGTATAACTTCAATCGATATTACGAAAGAACACAACGAATCGGTTTCCTTTCTCAAAGGAGGACGCAAGAATCTTGGCCGTTTTTTAGCATTCGATTTTAAATATACAATAGAGAAATGCTTTCGACGGATTTCTCACCTCGTAAATATATACACATGTATATATATATATATATATATATACACATGTGTATGTTTGTATATACGTACGTATGACCTATTTTTTTTCACGAAATGGCAGGAAATAAAGAAAGAAAGAGAGAGAGAAAGAGAAAGAGAGAGAGAGAGAGAGAGAGAGAGAGAGAGAAAGAAGGAGAAAAGATTTCACTTCGATAATCTATTAGTATTGAAATATCGAATATATCCATGACGATACCAAAAATGTATTTACAAGGACGCGTACATTTTCTCGCGTAAACATAAGCAAGATTTACCCTCCTTGGATCGCGAGTCAGCATCGAGTGAAATCAGCTTTTCTCGAATCCTCGGATTCCCCGAGGCGTATCCCGCGCAAAACGGGTTTTACGGTCGCTTTGCGGAAGAGACTGCGAGTTCTCGTAGTCAGCAAACGGGCTTCTTCTCGTCTCCTCTTCGAAAGAAGGAAAGGGGGAAAGTCTTTGGCTCAGGGACTACCGCAGTTGGGATCTTGTCTCAGATTCGAGGATCAAGCTTCGTCGATTTAGTTACATATATATACCTACGAATGTATTTATATATATATATATGTATGTATATAGACATACATATAAACCTATACATATATAGGTATATAGGTATTCTAGGGTTTGCTCGAGGACTGCGCTCGCTTCGATATCCCTGCGTTATCCTTGATCCTTCCTACCCTTTGCGAGAGAAAGAGAAGAGAAGATAGGTCGTCGACTTGCGACAAACAGACCGCAAGGAATTACCGGCGCGCGTTACCATTAGTTTTATTGCCTCCCCTTCGCTCGAGCTCGTCCCGAGAGAGACCGCAAAAAGTTCCGGCCGAGCACAAGAAGGATCCGTCCTCCTCACTCGTCGTCTTCGTCCGTTGTCATTGTCGTCCTACTCTTCGCTTGTCGTCTCCTTCGATACGCTGTATATTCGTGAGAAAGAGAGAGAGAGAGAGAGAGAGAGAGAGAGAGAGAGAGAGAGAGAGAAAGGGAGAGGAAAGATGGCGAATCGAGGAGACCAAGCCTACTCCCGTACCGAAGATTTCCTCTCGTGAATGTCTTTCCGGCAGGGAGGCCGTAATAAATTCCTTCTATGGTTCCACGCTTACGCGAAGAAATTATTGCGGAGTCCATGAGGGAAAGAAGGAGGTAGAAAAAAGATGATGCTTCTTTTTGCTTATTCTCTTTCTCTTTCTTTCTTTTTTTTTTATTTTCTTCTCTCTCTCTCTCTCCCTCTCTCTTTCTCTCTCCCTCTCTCTCTCTCTCTCCCTCTCTCTCTCTCTCTCTCTCTCTCTCTCTCTCTTTATTTAGGATACGAACAAACGGGAAAAGGAGAGAAATGAGATCCCTCCGCGCCAGGATGCTATATTATTCCTTAACGACTTTCTTTGTGCTTCTTACTATTCTATGACGAAAACGAAAGGTTTCTATGCTCGCAAGGAATCGTCTATTCGAAGGCATCTTCAAGCTCGAACGGGTTTAAGAAAATCTTTCACGGATCGTGAAGAATCTTCGTTGCGAATCGTTCTCTCTCTCTCTCTCTCTCTCTCGTAAGATTATATTTTCATCACTATCATCGATTCGAAGGATCGGTGTCGAACTCTCATCTTGATCGACGTTTAACACGCCGTCGGCGATCTTTCATTTTTGTTTCTCGTGAATCTCTTTCTCGGCAAATAGATACGAACTGCCGATTTAGAACAAAGGCAATAAGCCGCAACAGTATTGTTCTTTTATAAAAGAAGAGGGAGAAATAAGGGAGAAATAAGAGAGAAAGGAGAGACGGAGAACTATCTTATTTTATTATCATCCGACACGCTAGATCCTTTTATGGAGTTGGATGAAGAGGATTGGAAAGGAAGGAAGAAAGGAAGGAAGGAAGGAAGGAAGGAAGGAAGGAAGGAAGAAAGGAAGGAAGGAAGGAAAGAAGGAAGGAAGAGGCAAGCTTGCTTAACTCAAGGTTAAGAAAACTTCTTAAGTATATAAAAAAGAGAGAAAGAGAAACGAAAAGAGATAAAAAGAGAGAGCGAGAGAGATGGAGAGAGAGAGAGAGAAAAGACGACGACGAAAGAAAAAACAGAAAGGGAAAGGTTGTCCTCGATAACAATGGCTTCTAGGTGAAAATTCTCTTCTTCTCTACCCTTGAATCACGCAAACTGCGTCTAAGTGTGCGCTTAAAGTTACCAGCTTAAAAGAGGTAGAATCGAAAAGCTTGAGAGAAAGAAAGGAAAGAGTATAGAAAGAGATAGAGATAGAGATAAAGATAAAGATAAAGAGAGAAAAAGGGAGAGAGAGAGAGAGAGAGAGAGAATAGTTAAGGATGGTAGAAAAAGAATTCTCTATCCCCTATCTTCCTCCCTCTCTCTCTTTCTCTCCCTCTCTGTCTTTCCTTCCTTCTCATCGTAATATTGCCACCATAATCGCAATTCCGATGGTGTAGCCGTCCCCCCAATGAAGCGTGGAGGGTAGAGGAAGTACGAGAAGACTACGCGGAGGCTGCGTCTGGGGTGGACGAACTTTTAGTCTACTGGAGGGGTTGTTCGTGGATCTTAATATATATTGAGCTCTCGTGCACACTCCACCCCTTGCGTCCTTGGGGCGACTTGCTCTTGGTGGTGATGGTGATGATGGTTGTGATAGTGGTGGTAGTAGTAATAGTAGTAGTAGTAATGCCACCACCCTCTATCTTTTCCTCATCCCCCTTCCCCTTCTCTTTCTTCGGCTTCAACCCACACCAACTCATCCCCTTCATCACCAATAGCGTTGCACCGGCAGGCACGTAGATTCTCCTCGTCGAGGTAGGTACTACGTGCGTGTTCGCTACAGGTCGTTTCATAACGAACCCTGGAGACAGGTGCTGACTGGAAGTGGAAGCATGGAAGATTAATACCCGCTCTTAATTCACCACGGAGCTTCTACGTTCTCGCCTTCGACTTTTCTAGCCTCGTGATCTCTTTTTTTCTCTCTTTCTCTGTCTCTCTTTCATTTTCCTCTGTTTCTCTTTCTTTCTCTATCTCTATCTATATCTCTCTATCTCTCTATCTCTCTATCTCTCTATCTCTCTTTAGACGCACAACTTATTTCGAAGCTGTTATTGCTCTGGGAGTCTCAAGCATGTTATGAAATAACAATAGCAGCGATACTCTTTCAGAGGAAATCATGAGAAACTTCCTTCAGTTTCTCTACCTTTTACTTCTTTTGCACGGAGGAAATGAGAATCATCTCTTCGAATGATCGTAAGGAATCGTGTATTTTATATATATATATGAAATATATATACACAACAGGGTATACAAGAGCAAAGTAAAGATTTACGAGCGGATATCTTAATTTTCTTTCTTCTTTTTTCTCTTTTTTTTTCGTTGTTTTCTTTTTTTAGATGAGAAATTAAAACGAAAACAATCTCAACAATTATTTCCAAGAAACGGCATAATTACAGAAAATTATTTGTAAAGAGTTATCTTGTTCGGTATGTTTTTCCTTTTTCATACGATCGTTTTTTTTCACGCAGAAGTATATATATATATATAGACACACATACATACATACATATGTATATAACATATCTTTCTGTTTCTCTCTCTCTATCTTTTATATTTTTTTTCACCTATGAAAAATGGTCCATCGTAGTGCTCGAACCTGATGTTCTCACAGGACTCGTCTCGCCGCATTAGAAGCCGAGAGACTTGTTCGAAGAGACAACAAAAAAGAAAAGTCAGGTTTATCGCCCGAAGAGGAGGGATTCTAGCGCGAGATCGGAGTAATTCGAAGAGAATAGGACGTGGAAGAAGAGAATGGAAGGTTGTTTTGAAGCGGCTGGTAGTCGAGCGCGTCAGTAGACACGCGCACGGAGAGGGTGCACATCACGCACGAGCAAGTGCACATATGCGAGGGTAACTCTCTTGCAGACCTTCCTCTCTACCTTCCATTCTCCCTCTATCTCCTTTCTCTCTTTCTGTAACAGGAAGGGACGCATCGACACCGTTCGTCGATCGAAAACTTTGTGTAACCGTTTATTTGGCACCCTACCTTCGTACCTACATTTTCATTCAACACATAATCTACCTACACATACGCACACACATATACACAAGAATACAATATAATTGTTTCTCTCTCTCTCTCTCTCTCTTCCTCTCTTTCTTTCTTTGTGTTCATGTGCGCGTGTATACGTATATACAAGTTGGATATATATAAAGTATTATTTCCTTGCGGAGAATCCAAGGTTCGGGAGGAGATTGTGGATATGGGGGTGGAGGGAAATGGCATTTAAGGAGCATTCATTTCCACGGTTCTCAGGCGTTAACTGAGATTCTTCCTCGCGCGAGTAAACGCGAGTTACGAGAAGTCGTTGCCAACCTCGAATGATCGAGGGTGAGACGATAAGAGAAGCACGTTGAGAACCGAACTTTAACCCCTCGCTCCCTTTAGTCCCTTCCTTCTTCCGAGAATTCAGGGATTGGATGCGTCTTATAAGACCAGCGCGCGTTCGTCTGAGGAATTTATTTCAGGATTATTCGACAGGAGAGAAAAAGAGATAAAACATAAGAAGGGCAGTATCTTTTCTTTTTCTTTATCTATCTATCTCTTTTTAACGAAAAACGGTAAGGAAAAATCGTTCCGTTCTTCGTGAACACCGAGAAAGCAATTTCCAGGGGCCAGATTTATGATCATAAGATCGACTCCACTGAGAGATCAAGGAAAATTCGAATCTGACGCGGCTCGATACCTACGACGCGACGTTTTTATTTCTTGCCCGTCAAAGTCTCGCACGCGATACGATTTCCCGATGTCGAGAGCTTTCCAATCGATCTTTGTTTAATCTCGATAGTACTATCTTTTTTCTTTTTTTATCTACTTTTTTCTTCTTTTTTTTACATTTGCGAATAATAGGAAAATCGATTAGAGTAATATCGTACGAATTATTGCTTTCGATTTTTCTTGTTTTATTAAATAATCTGAATATCGATTGGAAGAATATCGTACGAATTATTGTTTTCGATTTTTTTTTATTTTTTTTTTTTTTAATCCTAACGATTAATTAACAAATTATTTATCGTATATATTATCTAAACAATGGGTACACTGTTTGTTCGAATTCGTCTTTTTCCTTTCGGTTAGATGTAGATTTAAATACTTATATATACATAAGTTTTATTACATTTAAGAAATAAAAAAGAAAGATAAAGATGGATTTTTTACGATTCTTCAAACAATCAAGAACGTCATAGAGAAGTGTGATACGAAAATGGCACGTTTTTTTACATTCATATTTGAAATATTCGCTAAAAACTCGGAAGAATAGAAACGAAACATAAGAGAATTCTTCCACCCGAGGTGCCACAGTGAAAACGAGCTGCAGCCGTTTTGTTCTCTCATCGGTGCCGTTCTCTCATTGTTCGTGCTCATTCGATATTCATCGCTGTTTCAGGTTGAAAAGATATGGCACGCTTCAAAAAGCTCCTCTTCTTCTACTTTTTTCTTTGCCTCTTCCTTTTCTTCTTCTTCTTCTTTTTCTTTCTGTTCGTAAATATGATCGCGAGTGCAAATTTTACGCAAAGAATGAAGCGCATTTTTTTTTTTATAACAGGATCGTTTACCCAAATGATGATTCACGCTTCTTTTATCGTCTTTCATTAATATGTTGCACAATTTGTCACAACTGTCACTCTTTGCGCTTCATATATGGTCTATGACAACGATTGAAGCTCTGTCCTTTTTTCTGTTCAAGATAACCAGTCACGGTTAACGTGCTCACAATGTTGGATCATCAACGACAATGGTGAAACATCGCAGATATTTAACTTCGATTTTAAAAATACTCCCTCTCATTTTCTCCTTTCATTGTTATTTTTAGATCGGTTTTGTTTTTCCATTTTTTTTCTTTTATTTTTTGATAAAACTTTAGAATTATCAATTACGATAATTTCATTAATATTTTTAACATTTGTAAATAAATATTATGCGAATTTCAAAGCACTAAAAACAGAAGATTAAATTAATTTAAGTGATATCACGTTAATCATGTGATTAATAAATGTTAATTCCTTAAACTTGATATATTTTCGAATGGTTGTTGCATCTAGGTTCGGCGCATGAAAGAAAAATGAAAAGATAATTATTTGTTATTCGTGTCGATATAACGATATTAAACTAATAGATAAAAATAATCGGCTGAGAAATATGTCACGATGATAAATGATTATTGTTGTCATCTCATAAATGGCTATATGAATTTTATAACAAATTTGTATTGTCATACGAGTTAAAATGGTTAAAATATACATTTATAGATTTATATTATAATGCATTTATAAAATGATTAAAATATACATATTTATTTTATCTAATGGTTAAAAATGGAAACTTATCTGTTCCTGATTGTAAGTTAAAGAAAAATGTTCTGTATTGTAAATAGAACATTTAGCGAATGATTGAAAACTCATTGTCGATAAAGTTACGCGTATATATATATATATATACATACATATATATATACATATATGAGGCTAACCACCGTCGTAACATTTCGAGCGTAGAGGTTCGCGCGTCCTCGGTGTCGCGTGTCAGGGAGAAGAAGGGACGAACTTGCCAATGACCGTCACGTCCCAACGAAATAGCTCGTCGTCACACCGTAACGAAGAGAGTACAGAACACATAGAGTTGCGTTAGGGTGCTCTTCTACGAGAGTACGACAATTTAGATTTTAGAGTTGCCGTCATAACGGGGTCGCGATGAAAGGGTCGGCTTTTAAACGAATTAAAGGATTAAAGATTTATTTTAAGTTAACGAGACAGAATACATAATACTTTACTATTTTGTGAATAAGTTAGAAGGCCTTTAAAAGTGATACTTTTTAAACAATGGCGAAAGATTTTACTTTATTCGGCGAACGTTCCTTAAAATATTTTATCGGCATTATTTTCAACATTTATGATCTGAATTATAACATAATGAACACCGATAATTATTCAACCGGTATTCGATTAGATCTATCCTAAATTTTATCCTTTTATCCTTCCACATTGCTAAAAAATAATTACTTTGTCTCTAATACTTTTGCAGACCGTTAAGAAATTTAAAACTTTGAAATGATATCTAATATTTAATGTAGATTGTTAAAAAATATCGAACTTTTCTTAATCTTATCTTTTTTCGTGTATCTAAACATCTTTTTCTAACGATCGAGATACGCGTTAGTATATCCAGCGACACGATCCACGAGAGGCACGTTCGTTCCTGGAAAGCGTAATAGGAGGCGTCGAGCGAAAGCAGCAGCAACCATAGCAGCCATGCTACTCATATTTTGCCCGGGGTATCTTTCACTCGTGCGTAACGCGAAATCCATATTATTCAGGAGTTTCCGTAGAGAGATAGAGATAGAAAGAGAGATAGAAAGAGAGAGAGAGAGAGAGAGAGAGAGAGAGAGAGGGAGAGAGAGAGAGAGAATAAGAGTTGACAGTGGCGGCTCGATACGCATGACATCGTAAATTCTTTTTTGTTGGAATGACGGGTGAATGTGATGGCGTATGATAGTGGTTAGGAGCAGGGGAAGGGTTGCTCGTCATCGTTTCTGCGGCAGTCGAAACGGGGTATAATTAGCGTGACTTAATTACACGAAGCGTAGGCAATTCGAGTTGCAGCAATGCCAGTTGGTCGCGTTTGTCGCAATATTAGAAGCAAACAGGGCGCGAGAAGGCGATTGGTCGCGTGTCAGAAACGTAATGCGAATACCAATCGGCCAAACCGATTGTCCCTTTGATTTTGTACCCCCTAAATCGGTCAACCGAATTAGTCACGGAAAGCAGCGTGACGAACCGTAGGTGTCATTGATCTCAAACGCCACGTTTTTTTTTCTTTTCTTTTTTTTTCTATTATTTCTTTCTTCTCTATGCACCCTCCGAGGTGCATAGAGAAGAATCAGATTTATGCTAATTTCGTTAACCGAACATTTTCATTTCTATCGTGAGCTTTTAATATATTTAATGATAATAATAATAATAATAATTGTACTTGAAAAATAATGCGATAAAAAAATATGCAAGAAGGAAGAAAGGAATGTAAGTCGAAAACTATATTGGATTCTTAGCTTTATAAGTTTTTTTTTCAAATGACATAATACAAAAAGAATCTATCCTTTATTTAATATTATTTTTATTAAATAATAATAATGAATCAAAAGATATTTTTTTCTTTGTTTTTTTTGGCGAATTAAATCGTAAATGCGTAAAATACATTTGTATACGATTAACAATTAAGCACGTTTCCTTAAAAAATGATTAATTATTAAATCTTCCTGAAGAAGGATATATATGTATATATATACATCAGTGGATTGTTTTAAATTCTAATCCAGAAATGAAGACGTTCCTTGTAACAGCGGCTTCCCGTCAAAAGAAGAGAAACGATCGAGTTTATAGAATCGTGAAGAATTAGCCGGAGGGTAGAGTGTACGTTGGGGTTGGTTTTAATATCGAAGAGGACTCGACCGTTCGGGCCCTCGACGCACGCCCCTGGACCTGTCAGTTTGACGTATCGCAGTCGCAGGAATCCATTATATAGTCAATTACTCCTCGTGATAGGAAACGCACACGGTCGCGCCATCACCGACGCCCTGTACGATGCACGCGTCTGCGCATGCGCATTATTACCCAAACCTCTGCATAGGGGAATGAAGCTCGGATTAAGGGTCGGACGTTTTGTTCCAAACTGATCGTTTCAATAATCAGTGCTGGCGATTCTGCTTACGTAATTATTACCAACACGAAATCGCGAAACTACGAGATAATTAAGCTAACGCGGATTGAAATAAAACTTTATTGTCTTTCTTTTTTTTTCAAACATTTAAAAATCTAAATACACACACACATGCATTCGCTCTTGCAAATGAGAGAGAGAGAGAGAGAGAGAGAGAGAGAGAGAGAGAGAGAGAGAGAAAGTCAAAATAGAAGGTTCGAAACTTAGCCTCGATCGAAGTGTTACGCATCGGTGAGCACGACGATGTTTCGATAGAGATCAAGTCCTCCTCGATATACGAGTCCAGTAATGGCTGTCAGTCTAAATTTTACCTATCCAGTATTACCAATCTCCGAACAGCTCTCAACTATTTTCGACGTACCTATTCCTATTTCGAAAATTCTTTTTCAATTCCAATGGAAGTCTTGTCTTTTCTCGAGAGAAAAAAAGAAAAAAAAGAAAAAAAAGAAAAAAGAAGTAATCTCGGAAAAACACGTTTTTCAAATTCTCGCTTTCTTCATAAATCATATGATTAGTTAGTTAGTTGGATAGATACTACGTACACGAATACTCCCAGGGCATGATATTACGCTCATAAACCTTATTTCAAAATGAAACAATCCACTTCCATGCTCATAAATACATAGAATTCGTATGCCGAGTGCGCAGGATGTAAGTCGTAAAAAAGCTGAGAGAAGGGAGAAGAATAAAGGGGAAAAAATAAAGGTTTGTGTGAAGAAAAGAAGAAAGAAGAACAGATTGGAAGAAGAGAAAGAGAGAGAGAGAAAGAGAGGAAGAAGGACGAGGGGGACGAAGAGAAGGAAGAATAGAAAGAGGAAAAAGAGGAGGGGAGGAAAAGGAATAGGAGGAGGTGGAGGTAAGCCGACAAACTCGGAGTGGCATCTCTTTTCTCAACCGGAGAAATTGAGTTTCCGAGTTCGTTTTCTCCCGAGGGGCTTTTCGTGGTTCGTTCGAGACTGAAGGGACGTTGGGCTCGTACCCGTGGACTTTATCGCGGTAATGAAACAGTGTTTATGATAATCCAACAATGGAACAATGTCGATAACGAGGCGGGTCGCGCAAGACGGAGAACGAGACTCACAATGTACGGCGTTGGCGATCGCCTTCGACCTCTAAGAATATGTACATGAAGAGACATATCTACACACACATACATATATATATACACACACACACATGCGCATATGCGTGCGTGCGTACGCGCATAGGAATGAAGAGAGAGGGAGAGGAAGAGGGAGAGAGGGAGAGTGTTCGTCCTCCTTGACTTGGACTTTTCCTCCTTTTCCCTCAGGCAACTTCGTGCGAATCTTAATTACGAATTTCGTGACGATATTGCTCCTTCCCTTGAACGTTGCTTCCTTAGGTAGAAGAATAAGAAGAGGGGTGTCTCCTTGTTCTTCTCCAGGGAGAAAAGAACAAAATACCTACCCTCGGGGCTACTCGATCGATGATTCGATAAGGCGCGAAACAAAGGCCGCCTCGCGAACCTTCCTACGATATTCACGAATATCAATTCGCGTGTCATGAATATTCTCTCTTCGTCGGTTTCCTTTGTTAAAACTTTGACTTTGAATGGGAGGTTTCTTTCTTTTTATTATTCAATAAGTTTCGAGTCATTGAAAGAGAGAGAGAAAGAGGAGAGAGAGAGAGAGAGAGAGAGAGAGAGAGAGAGAGAGAGAGTGAGTGAGTGAGTGAGTGAGTGAGTGAGTGAGTGAGTGAGTGAGTGTGTGTGGATGTGTGTGTGTGTATGCATGTATGTATGTGTGTATGAATATATATATATATATGTATGTGTGTGTGTATGTGTGTGTGGGAAAGGGAGAGGTATAGCTTTTATACGGATATAAGTACGAAGTTTCAAGTAGCATTACACAATTTAGTTATGTCATTTTATAGAGAATGGCATGATATTGCAAAATATCGATCTAGATAATTAAAATCACTCGGAACGCAACAAGTGTCGGGCGAGAAAAATCTACTTCTCTCTCTCTCTCTCTCTCTCTCTCTCTCTCTCTCTATCTCTCTATCTCTCTCTCTAAATCTACTTCTCTCTCTCTATCTCTCTCTCTCTAAATCTCTATTTCTCTTTCTTTCCCTCTTTCTCTCTCTCTCTCTCTGCCTCTCTATCTTTCTCTCTTTCTCTTAATTTTAAGAGAGAGGGAGAGAGAGAAAGTGAGAAAGATAGATTTTAATTACATCGATCGTACGTACAGATAAAAAAGAAGGATGATGAATTCTATATTGGTGATAAATAATTGAAAGCGTTCAATAGATAACTATGTCCTTTTAAAAGAATTTAAACGAATCGTTACGCATTTAAAACTGTCATACAATATTTGCTGTACTATCGAATTAAAAATGTGGAAAAAGAAAAATAAAACTAGAAGCAGAATATCTGTAATTATTATACTTATGATACAATTAGATAAATCGCATATCAGAAATTTGGTATTATTTGATTAGATGGAAATATTATAAGGTGTTTTAAAAGTTTCTGTCTGTTTTTCTTTACGAAGGAAGATTCATTTTTAAATACATGTACTTTTAATATGTGACAGTTCTTTTTATGATCTTCATTATTATTATTATTTTTTTTTATTATTATTATTATTACTATTGTTATTGTTATTATTGTTTTTTTTTTCGAAATCAAAATCAAGCTTAAGAGAATCTCATAAGTTCAAAAAGTTAGCAAAACGATTGGAACGTCTTTCAATAAACTGAAATTTCATCGAAAGACTTTCTAATATAAATGATGTATATAATTTTTAACCTAACAGAAAACAATTAACTCCAATAGAAAAATATTTGCGACAACTTGGAAAGAATCGAGGATGAGATAAGAAAGGAGTCGAATTTCGCTCGAAGATTTTCTCTTCAGAGATCGAAGTTCACACGTGACTCGCGAAAGAAAGTAGGAAGAAAGAAAGAAAGAGAGAAAAAAGAGAAAGAGACAGAAAGAGAGAGAAAGAGAGAGAAAGAGAGAGAGAGAGAGAATGGTTGAAGGGAGGGTTCTCGCGTGCGCGCGAGCGCGGAATCCTTCGATTAATCCTTTTCCCAAGCTGGCACACCCTTTGTTGTTCTTTCTACGGCATAGCTTTATTGGTTTATTCACCGAGTCTACAGATTCTCACGAGAATCGCATAAAAGGAAGAAAGCAAGAAAGGTGTAAAAGATGTAAGGACGAGAGAGAGAGAAAAAGAGAGAGAGAGAGAGAGAGAAATTGAGAATATCTGGCTCGTTGTAGCCAAGCTCATTGCATAAGTTTAATTACACCAAGAGTGAGAGAGAGAGAGAGAGAGAGAGAGAGAGAGAGAGAGAGAGAGAGAGAGAGAGAGAATTCAAATCCGTCTCGACGTATCAGCAGAGGCACCCTCCGAGTCCATTATCTCGCGAAATTCTCGTGGAAAGACGCGTGTGGCACTGACGTCGACGAGATTTCGCATTAAACCATATGTATGTGTGTGTACGTATGTACGTGTGTGTGTGTGTGTGTGTGTGTGTGTGTGTGTGTGTACGTGTGTGCGCGTGGCAGTGCGGCTGAACTTGCGTGAATCTGCATGCGTATATATGCGTACGTGTTAGTGAATGAGGAAAAGCGTAGGAGGCACACGCGTGTCAATAAACAGAACCATGTTCAATGATGTGATTCGGATGACAGACGTAGCACGGAACTGCTCCTGAGATAGAACGAGATGGAGAACGGTAGGAAGATGTATGCATGTATATAAAGAGAGAGAGAGAGAGAGAGAGAGAGAGAGAGAGAGAGAGAGAGAGGAGAGAGAGGAGAGAGAGAAAGAGAGAGAGGTGGGGACAGAGAGGGACAAAGGCAATGGCCCGGACAAGGCCCCGAAGGCCGTTCGCACGAAGTACCAGAGGACTCTTTCCATTAGTACTCGAACATAGTGGAAGCTCGACCGATGCATGATCGATACTCGTAGATCCGATCTTGCGGCTGGTCTCCATCCTTTCATTCCTCCAATCGCGATCATGGACCAACCGTTGCGAGACCAACTTTGCTATATAGTAGCTTCTTCCTTCCTTCTTACTTCCTTTCGATTCAAACTCGTTTTCTTTTTTTATCCAGAAGATCGTCGAGTACCCACTCCAGTTACACTTATAATATATATATACATATATATATATATATATATATATATATGCATGTATGTATGTACGTATGTCTAAGGTAACATTAAGATATATATGTTTATCCGATATCAGTCTGTTAACGAATTTTCTCTTTGTTTTCCCATATAGTATAAGTAAAATAGTAAAGAGTCGATTGTATAAAAGTACAAAGAATACTATTAGATTTGAAAATCGATGTTGGAGCTTGGAGATCTGATTGTTATGTGTTTATGGTTAGGCTATTATATCTGCGTGTGAGCGTGAGCACGCTTAGACGATGGAAGAAAGGAACATCGACGCTTGTACCAGAGCTCGTCGTTCTCTTCTCTTCTCTTCTCTCTTCTTCTCTTCTCTCTTCTCCCTGGCTTATTCGCTTCCAACCTACCACCTCTCGGGAGGGCCGGAATATTAATGTCCCTCATATTTTATAGAGGCACTCGGAGAACGCGGTTCGTGCGTGCGAGTCAAGGGGGAGAGTCTTTCTCCTTGTGCGACTCGCAACGAGTCAAAATATATATATATACATACATATATACATACATACATACACACACACTCATACACAAATACCATGGAGATTGGTATACATATGTATATTGTGTATACATATGAGAGTTTGGGCGAGATAAGAAGAGAGAGAAAGAGAAAGAGAATAAGATCCTTATCCTCCTCCATCCGGACAATGACAAAACGAGCAAAGCTTCAAATACCTAGGAGGAGTTAATTCGGTTGTCCAGTCGCGCATTTACCCAGCTCTTGCTCGCGCGCACGCGTACTACTTCTATCCCTATATCTCTCTTCTCTTTTTCCTTCTCCTTCTCTTTCCTTTTTATCCCTTTTTATTTTTCACCCCATTTCTACGGACTTCGGATGTCCCCTGCGGTGCGTCCACCTGGCGAGAGCTCGCCAGATAATTTTAACGAGCGGCGTAGTTTTATGTGGGAACTGAAAGGGACCAAAGAAAGCCTTAGGGTGGCTTTAAAGTGTTTTCTCTTTTTCTTTCTTTTTCTCCTTACTTCTTTTCTTCTTCTTTATCTTCGTCGTTTCTCTCTCTTTCTCTCTCTCTCTTTCTTTTTTTTGCTTTTTTTCTTTTTTCTTTGCGGTCGATCGACCGATGCGGATCTATTTGACTTTGTTTTGCATTGGAGGTCTTCCCGATAAAAGGGAGGGCTCCATTCTTACATCCCCGAGTTTCTTTCGCTCTTTGAAATTTTTTTGTCTTTCTCATCTTCTTTTTTATTCTTTCGTCATTTTAATTATTAAAGACGTTTATTTCTCGAATCATTTTATACGAATAATTTTTTTTTTTAATTCTTCGCGATAGAAATTCACAAAGAAAACGATAAAGCATTTTTATCGTTCTAATTGAAATTAAAATTGACATAAATGAAAGTAAATATTGTCTGACGCGAAATTACATACTTCTGAGGATTTTAGAAGTAAATTTTTTACCTATCAACAGTGTTTAAGTAGAAGTAATTTTTTGAATAAATTTTACATAGTAATCTGTAATAGATTGAGCCTCTCGTCTCCTGATCTATAAACAAAAATAATATTAACTAACCGGATTTACCCACGTTAAAAAATTTAATAGAACTAACAACAAGCAATAATAGTTAAATTTATTTATTTCTATCGATATTGACGAAAACATTTGTACATAGAAAATATATTAAAGTATTACGATTAAGTATTATATAGATTAAATTGTAAATTATAAATGATTAATAAGCAATTTATAAAAAAAAACTAAACGATTTCTCAAAATTTCATTTCTCATTTCTCAAAAATATCGATCACATATCTCCAATTCTTAACAATTTCAAATATTCTTAATTGCAACTACCAAATTGAAAACCCTAATCGAAGAAAAAAAAACAAAGAAAAAAATAGAAACGAGAATAAAACAAAAGAGACAAGAAAGAAAACGAATTGTTTTTAATATAAATTAAAAATTTAATTTCATCAAGATCAAACCTAATAGCAAATTGACTGGCGAAACTTCTGTTGAAAATCGGAGATAGGAATGTTCGGTATGCGGGACTCGTGTCAAGGGAAAAAACCCACGAAACGCCACCTCGAGTTCCTTATTTCGGAACAACAATGCCCTTGGATGAATCATCGATCGCATGAACGCGCGCGCGCATGTAAGCACGCACAGCGTATCGACATTGGATAGCTTTGGGGGCTCTTCTCGTGCCAGTGCCATGAGGTCCTTTGAGGGGGTTGAAAACGCCGGCGTTGCTGCCCCTGCCCGGCATCGACCCTTCGACAAATTGGCAATCTTCTCTCTCTCTCTCTCTCTCTCTCTCTCTCTCTCTCTCTCTGTATCTATCTCTCTTTTTCTTTCAGACAAGTGCTCGAGTATGCTCGATCGTCGTCGTTGCCACCGCCGCCGCCTCGATAGTTTCTTTTGCATACTCAGCGTTTCTCCCTTACCCCTTTTTCTTTTTCACTAACCAAATCAAACGATCTTCGACTTTACACACGACGAACAGATACCTTTATTCACGAGCCCCAAATATGAATCTCGGATATATCTATTACGTTGATGATTTATTTTCCATCTTTATATTTATTACACGTTAATAGGACGAATATTAAATGATCGATCCATCGATAGATTATTATTTCTTAAAATATTTCAAAGTTGTCAGATTTTTCTTTTGTTTCTCTTTTTTTCATATATATTACATTATCTAATGAAATTTTTAAATAACGAACGAAATCATATCTTTCGCATATATTATTCGATGTTTTAAATATGATTGATCTTAAACATCTGACGCTTTCACCTTTGACCTCAGGATTCAATCTGTTCTATATAGATTCTCTTTCTTTCTATACATAGGCCCTTTGCCGGTGCAGAGCACCGGAAACTTTTTCGAAGGGACTGGTTCGCTCCCACGTGACCTCACGGTTGGTTTAACCAGTCTCTTGCTGGCTCCTGGTATCCATTTATCCCGTGCCTTTCTCTTTCCCTCTCCCTCTTTCTCTCTCGCTCACTCTCTCCTCTTTTCGATAAGGATCATCCTTTGGGAGAGGAAAAGAGAGGATGCACCGACGATATTGCGCTTACCGAAGAAGATATTCTTTCTCTCTCTCTTTCTCTTTCTCTCTCTTTTTTCATTTATTTCTCTTTTCTTCCCATAGGCAACGTGGTCACGTACTGGTCGTCATAGAAACACATTGAAATCGGGACGAAAACTACCCTCTTCCTCTCTCTCACTCGTACAAACACACTCATACTCTTTTTCTCTGTCTTTCTCTCTCTCGCTCTTTCTCTTTCATGTGTCCGCTTCTAATACCGCGTCTCGTTCTCCCGCTCACTCGCTTTCGTTAGTTTAAGCCACGCGCGCAGAATCGTAATGGGAAACGTACAGATGCATTAGGAGAGGCTTAACTGTCTGGAGATACTTGTGATGGTGCGGCGGCAGCAGCATACTATCGTCGTCTTCTCGTACTTCCATTTACTATCTCTTATAATACTATCTCTCTCTTTCTTTCTCTTTCTCTTTCTCTTTCTCTTACTCTTTCTCTCTCTCTCTCTCTTTCTCTCTCTTCCTTTCCCTTTTCGTCACCAATTAACTTTTTATTTTCCTTTTGTCTTCTCTAATATCGTTATTTTATCTTTTCTCTTTTTTTTCTTTTTATTGTTTTAACTTTTTTATTTTTTTTGAAATATATTTGTATAAAAATTATTATCAAACTTTATTTTAATTAAGCAGATAATATTATGTATTATATTATATAGAGTTAAATATATCCCATTCTGTTTTTATTGGTACTTTTTTCAGACGCTTTTGATTCAATATATGAATTAGAGAAAAGAATTTCATTTATCTATTTGTACAAGATTTATATTGATTTGACAATAAAATTGCAAGAAAAAGAATATTTCATTCATCTTTTTGTATAAGATTTGTATTGATATGATAATAAAATTGTAAGAAAAAGAATGTTTCATTCATCCTTTTGCATAACACTTGTATTGATTTAACAATAATGAATTAACATCTATCCAAAGGATGAATGTTCATTCATCCTTTTCTATAAGACTTGTATTGATTTAATAATAAAGTTGTAAGAAAATGAATGTTTTCTTATTATAATAAATGCGACACTCGTTTCGTATTATTCACCTTGAAATGTTATTGTTTCTGTTTACAATTAGAATTAGACTTACGAAAAAATATGCGTTTATTGTTAGAAAATAAGACCAAATTAAATCTTGTTATATGTGATTCATATTGTTTTGTTCAATTTTTGTTTTTGTGAATTAATAAAATGTTATTTTTCTTTTCGAATGATAATTTATTTTATATAATATATTTGTTTAGAGTCATGTGTAATTTTTGTGAAATAAAAACTGCAAACAGGTAAAAACGATAAAATTTTAATATGACTTTTCATATGTTTCATCGCATTATTTTAACTGATTTTTCGACCTTGAAACTAATCTTCTATCTTTCATAGACATAGTATCTTTTCTTTTTTTATACAAATTTCTTTTATATACATATTCTTTGGAATCATATCTATATTACATAAACACACGGTTTGTAACATTATTATTATTAAAATATTATTAAATTTTCCTCTTTACTTTTTGCCAATTAAACAAATAAAATTATACGATTATTAGAAGAAAAAACCATTAACAAAAATATCATTAATTAATTTCATATATAACGAGATAAACGATTAGATATATATGCGAAGGAAGAAAGATGAAAAAAAAAAGATAAAAGAAAAGAAAAAAGAAAAAATTATATGTACGTGTAAGTAGACGCGTAATGCGATATCGACGAATGAAAAGAGAACAAAATGAGGAATCATCGCACGAAGAGATGTAAGATGGGGTCGACATCATAAATGTTGAAGCCGCGAGATCGTTCTCTCGGCATCGTCGAACGCATCCAAAAGAAGTCTCTTTTTTCTTATGAAAGAAACGAGCCCAACCTCGGTTAGGCACTTATATTCCGCTCGCGATTCTATTAATTCGTCTTGAATCCGAGATCCAAAGAAAAGAGACCGCGCTCTGTGCCGTGCCCGTCTCCAAGCGAAACGTGGATAACTCGTAAACGTTGAATTTATGTCGTCCGTGCCACGGCAAATGGATCTGTCTGTCCTCTCTTTACGATATATATATATATATATATATATATATATATATATATATATATATATGTATATATATGTGTATGTATAAGTATATGTGTACATGTAATATACATATCTTTATATAGATATGTGTGTGTGTATCTATATCTATATACGACGTATAACCTGACTCGTGACGTAGTTACATTTCATCTCGACGTTCATCCGTAGACTTTCGAACGAGATTCTCAAATCAAAGAGCAACTCGCATCAAATTTGGAGTTAAGGTTAGACATGCTCGTTAACGGAGGATTCGATATTAACGTTAGTTAATTTTATGTTGTGCCAAAGTAACCCCGTTCGTTGGTTGTTCTACCGTTCCTTTTACATTTTAATCTCTACTTGAGCAATGAGAAAGATCTATATATATATATATATATATATATATATATATATATATATATATATACAGATCAGGGGCGAATTATCGGTAATATGATTTCTCCTTGTCGTTCGATTCCCTCCGATCGATTATGATTTTCGACTTCCTTCGCATTTCGATATTTAATGTCGTTACAAGACGAAGAAGACGCAAGTTGAAGTGAGGAAACCTTTTCACCCGTGAAATGAGATCGTAAATCGTATATACATACTTACATACATACATACATACATATATATACGTACATATCTACTATATACATATGGGAGAAAATGCAAAAAGTAGTGAAATAGAAGGGGCTTCCAAATTAGGTGAAATTTGTATTAAAAATTGCAAATCGGATCGTTTATCGTTTTATGAAATCATGAAATCGAACTAATAGCTATCTTTAAAGAAAAATAAAAAAAAAATAAAAGAAAAAAGTAAAGGAGAAAAGGCTATGGAGTACGTAGTGAAAGAACCATGTACCGTTCTATAAATACGCGAGTTAAACTTTAAATTGCCCTGTTGTCATATCTTTTGGGTCACCCTATATATATATATAGATACGTACATATAATATATATACATATACGTACGATAAATATGAACGTGGTTTCTCTCGCTTGTTCTTCATACTCATGGAAAAAGGCTAGATGGTAGAGATTTCGTATTCAACGACGCTCCCGACTTTATGATTTTAATTCCTAGAAACTACTCTCGAGGACCGCGAGCCTGAGGTGTTCTCTCTTTCTCTCTCTCCCCTTCCCTTCTCTCCCAGCAAAATGAACGACAACCTTTTTTCTCTGTTTTTCTCTCTTTGGAGTGAAACGGACGATAATTATTCCGTAGTGAATATCGTCGCACGCTACGTTCTTCTGCGTAGCAAATTACATCAACGTTTAGCCGTGTGGAAGTAATCGGAGGATAAGAAAGAGTCTCGACATTTTGTTTTCTCTTTTCTGTTTGTTTTCTTTTTTCTCCCTCCATTACACTTCTCCCCTCGTGACTTTTTCTCTGTTTTTTTTTCTTTTTTTTTTCTTTTTAAAAGAAACGTTAAGCCAGCGAAAATTCGTTAAGAGAGGTGGAGCGCGGGAAAGGTAAAATATGTAATTAAATTACTAGGTTACTGTAAAGCATCGACCAAGTGCTCAGAGAGGAAAAGTTTTGAAGATTTATTAATTTCTCGTGTTGCCGCACTCATGCCGAATTCAAGATGGTCTCGGACGTAAAATGTTTCATATTTCGATGATGGTTAAAGCATCGTAGTTTCGAATAAACTAAATTTTCAAGAACGTACGTACATATTTATGTACGTGTGTATGTATGTATGTATGTATGTATGTATGTATGTATGTATGTATGTACGTACGTACGTACGTGTGTGTGTGTGTGTGTGTGTGCGTGCGTGCGTGTGCGTGCGTGCGTGTGTGCGTGTGCGTGCGTGCGTGCGTGCGTGCGTGCGTGCGTGTATGTATGTATGTATGTATGTATGTACGTGTGTGTGTGTGTGTGTGTGCGTGCGTGCGTGCGTGCGTGTGCGTGCGTGCGTGTGTGCGTGTGCGTGCGTGCGTATGTATGTATGTATGTATGTATGTATGTATGTATGTATGTATGTATGTATGTATGTATGTATGTATGTATGTATGTATGTATGTATGTATGTATGTATGTATGTATGTATGTATGTATGTATGTATGTATGTATGTATGTATGTATGTATGTATGTATGTATGTATGTATGTATGTATGTATGTATGTATGTATGTATGTATGTATGTATGTATGTATGTATGTATGTATGTATGTTGTATGTATATACAATATCTTGGCGAAGGATTTATCTAAATGAAATCGATTTATTCGCACGTTCGATCTCTTTTTGAATTTTAATATTAATTTTGTTTTATTCACCGTTTGGCACGACATCATTTAGATAACATAATTTAATTGCTTGTATTTTCTAGTTGCCATATTTAATCATGTAATCTAACATTTATTTATAAAATCTAAATAATAAATTTATTATTTCTTTTTTCCATTATATTTATCTATCTGTAACAACCGAATTTATTACGAATTTAGGTAACAAAAATATTACATAATAAAAATATTACATATAACAAAACAAGTTATTACATTGCTCCCCTCTTTAGGAATAAACGATCAGGATATATTATAACATAACAAAAATTTTTCTATCGTCTCTCTTCTTTTATTGATTCTCCCAATCAAATTTGATGTTCGAAATTTTTATCTCACAATTTTATCAACGTCGAAATTCTTAAATAAATATTGCAAAATGAATTCACTTTACCGTGCAACACAATACGTAGATTAACTAACTACATCTAGTGAACTCTACAATAATGTTCGGTGAACGATACATTGCAATTGCAACGGAATTGTGACAGGATCCTGCATGGAATCGGACGGGGCGTGGTGGAATCGATTTTCCTTGTTTAACCTGAACGTCGCATGATCAAGAATTAATGCGAGGCTCGCGGAGGCTGTGAGAGAAGCGACAAGGGAGGTGGAGGTGGAGGAGGAGGAGGAGGAATGGGAGAAACGGAAGAGGCGGGGATGAAAAGAGGGGGATGGGAGGAGGAAGAGTAGGAAGAGATTGTGGGAAGAGGATCAGAGAACGGCGCGGAACGTAATCCCTTGTCTCGTTTACCGAGGCTCACATACACATACGATCACAGAGTACCTATATTCCAACTGCGTGCAAGCACTTTGGACCTCTTTCATGAAAACCCTTTCGTATCCTCCGTGCACGCAAAGTTTCCATGTACGACGATTGATGCGAGCTTCACAGCTGGCCTTTTTCGTTAATTGTTACAACCAAAAATAACGGGCGCATCAAAGTACTCGTCGTCTGTCGTCTATCTCTTTCTCTTTCTCTCTCTCTCTCTCTCTTTCTTTCTTTTTTCTTTTTTTTCATTTCGTTCCTTTCTCTTTTGCTCTCTCGCGAAAGACCTTGTGTCTGCTTAACGCGAGACATTCTTTCTCTTTCTTGAAAGAAATAGATAGATAGATAGATAGATAGATAGATAGATAGATAGATAGATAGATAGAGAGAGAGAGAGCTCGTATGTTTCTAATAAATTCTGGATAAGAATCATCGGAAGGAATCTTCTTTGAATATTATCAATTATTAAAAGACTCTTATGATTGTCGCTATGTGAATAAATATTATTTACTAATTAACATTGAAATTCATTATTTTCAGAGAAGAAAATTTTCCAATTTTTATAAATTACTGGCGGAGAATTGAGAAAGATAAGGATCAGTAAGCTTCGATAATCGAATGATTTATTTTTATTTTTCCAATGTTTCTTTTCTCTTTTCTTTTTCTCTTCTATTATCGCAAAGACGCGTTTCTGATGATCACGTTCTTTGTTCCTGTAATATCCTCTCTCTCTCTCTCTTTCTTTTTCTCTTTCTGCTTAGTCGTGAAGACTCGATTGTTCTTGGCAGCGTACGCTAGCATCTTTTAAAAAATTCCTTTGCTTTTCAGATTTATCGAGTACAAAATTCTTTCTTTTATTCTCTTTCTTTTAGCTTTTATATTTATCTTGTTTACCTCCTATTATACGTTTGGTCAATCCGTTTGTTTATAAGCGATATCGAAAAAAAATAATTTGATCGATTAGAAAAATATTTTCAATTTGTCAATTTTAGGTTTTGATGTTCGGTCGATTTCAGGTATATAAATGATTTATTAAAACTTCGTCAGCCGTTGAACCGTAGTCCGTTTAGAACAAAGATTCTCAAATCTTTTCTTTCTCTTTCCTTTTTTTTAATCGCTGAAGAACCCTATTATATATTTTTTTTAAATAACAGATATTAATACGATTTATTGATCGTAATATAATAATTGAACAAATATTGTTTCGGTACTTCAAACTATATTCAATGTAACAGAATTTCATGCATACTGTCTCCAACATGAATAATATAAAATTTAGTCATCCGAATAAACTGCCCGTCAGCCTGTCCCGCTAAATCCCTGAAATTTTTGGTGGAATCACAAAATTTCGCGCGGCACACTTTGCTGATCTATGACTTAGTATATAATTGTGTAAAACTACGGTATTTGTAGTAAAATATGTGTTAATATTACAAAATATTAAGAGAGATAGAGAGAGATAGATAGATAGATAGATAGATAGATAGATAGATAGATAGATAGATAGATAGATAGATAGATAGATAGATAGATAGATAGATAGATAGGTAGAGAGAGAGAGAGAGGGAGAGAGAGAGAAAGAGAGAGAGAGAGCTATCGTTATTTATTGATTTGGATTTTTTTTTTCCTTTTTTTTTTTTTTAAAGAACAACATTGCATTAAACAGTACGAAATTCACTGAATTAAAATACATATTAAACATGTGAGATGTAACACGGTATGTGGCTTTTAAAATGTCGGACAATTGCGTACGCGTTAATTAAATTTCAATTGTTCCTTGTTAAAAGTAATGCAACAACGGAAAAGCAGCGAATCGCTTATAAACTCAGTTTTATTTCCTTCAATGAGATTTCACCACAAATACTTTACATTATTTTATCCTCGTTATAAATATTTGCCCTCTTGTCTACGATGGTGCGGGTACGATGAATGAGCGAGTGACTGACTATGTATGTGAGAAAAAGAGAGAGAGAGAGAGAAAGAGATAGATAGATAGATAGATAGATAGATAGATAGATAGAGAGAGAGAGAGAGAGAAATAGTGAGAATGTGTACAAGATAGAAAGAAAAAATGAGATGGGAGAAAAACGGATCATCGACCTTCGCCCTTCGAACGATCCAGTCTCATTGAGCATCGGCAACGATGACGAGGCAAACTAATCGTCACCAAATCCGCGACCATCTGCCTAAAAATCAAACTCACCCTCTTTCTTTCTTTCTTCTTCTCTCTCTCTCTCTTTCTCTCTCCTCATCCCTTCGGTCCAACCTCTTCCCTAGGGGAGGAGAGATACCCAGGAAAATCGGAATAATAGCTGGGTGGATATTTATCGGTGTGCTCTGTGGAACAAGCGCCACTTACCGATCGGTGATCAGAAAGGAAGAGAGGAGCGAGAGCGTTAACGAGGAATCGATTTTACGACGAATTTCATTCGAGATAAAATGATTGGGGGTTGTTCAAGGACATATATATATATATATATATATATATATATATATATATATATATAGAGAGAGAGAGAGAGAGAGAGAGAGAGAGAGAGAACGATCATCATAGTAAAACGTTGTACGAGATCCGAGCGATAATTGTCGTTTCTAGGGAACGTTCTATTAGGTGAATCTATCCTTTATTAAAGCTTGAAAGCTTTCTGCTCCTTGAAAAGCAGAACTCGTTGATGAGATCGTCGATGAAAAGAGATGTTCATGATAACGGATTTATTTCTCGATCAAAATGCGATAAAATGTACGGAGGTGTAGAACTATATTTTTATGTCGGAACAATCGAATATGCGTTTTATGGTGATGATAATAATAATAGAAAGAAAGTGAGAGTGAGAGTGAGAGTGAGAGTGAGAGAGAGAGAGAGAGAGAGAGAGGGAGAGAGAGAGAGAGAGATGATAGGAAAGAAGAAGTGCAATATGAAGGAGGAAAAGAAAAGATGATATAATGTAAGGAGTTAGCCCAGCACCTAACTACCGCGCACGTGTGTATAAATGTCTGTGTGTGCATAGTTGTCGTGATTTAAAAATAAAATCTTAATCGGATGGAATTCGGCCCACACGCTAGTTCGAAGACAACGATCAAAGATTACTTTCTCTGTCTTTCTCTCTCTCTTTCTTTCTTTCTCTCTTTCTCTCTTTCGTACTACAGAAATATCTCTGCCTGTTAAAATGCTATCAGTTCTAATAAACGATCATTCGTTCTTTTCGTCTCGTATTCCGGGATGGATCGTTAAAAGGTCGTTCCTTCTATTTTATTTTCTAATTTTCATTCTTACTTTTTTTCTTTTTTCTTTTATTTTCTTTTTCTTTTCTTTTTTTTTCTTTTCTTTTTTTAATCTCTTAAAAGTTAACAACGAAACAAATCGTAAGTCAACGACGACGACGACGATGACGATCGTTCGTTCGTGTCGATGTCGATTTCAATATGCGATGAGGTGTACGTAAATACTTACGTACGTACCTATATACACACACACACACATATATATATATATATATATATACATTATATTAATATATATACATTTACATATATATATATAAATGCGTGTGTTACATGTACGATATATAGTCAAATTACGTGGAAACGCAACGCCTTCGCTTCGTTTCTCGTTGGATAAGAAATGAGAAAGAGAATAAAGGGTGGGAGGAAAAAGAAATAGAGAGAGAGAGAGAGAGAAAGAGAGAGAGAAAGAGAGAGAGAGAGGAGGGAGGGAGGGAGGGGGGAAAAGAAGTCGAAGAGGAGACCCGGTTAAGTTTCGTGTATAGAATAATGGCTGCGCGATGAATAATGGACTATGCAAATGAATGGAACGCGCGAGTAGTCGATCGACTACCCTTAAAGAGCGATCAATGATCGTTGGCGGCACTGTGACCTCGACGTAAAATATTTTTTTCCCTTTTAGCCTCTCTCTCTCTCTCTCTCTCTCTCTCCCTCTCTATCTGTCTCATCTATCTTTTATATTATAAAATAATTGCCACGATTTTCCTTCCATCCTTCCGTTTCTTAAACGCATCTACTCTTTAGAGTAAAAAATACGAATACAAAATGATGATGGAAGATTTTCGATCGTTAAATCAAGAATCCAAGGGGTCATCATTATAAAAGTATAATGACTTATTTATTAATAGCGCGATCGCGATCGTAATTGTTTTTACTTCGTTGCGCTCTGTCGATCCTTGTGTATAATAAATGCGCGATAGAATTGGATAGTCCTTGGAAGAATAGCCCGATTATGATCATCGACGATTTCAATAATTACTACTGGCAGGAGGTGGAAAGAAAAAACCAAAAAAATGGAATAAATAAAACGAGCGAGAGAGAGAGACAGCAACTCCTTAGCGTTTTAAATTATTAGGTAGCGTTAAACCGAGTGTGTAATCGCACGCTTTTAAACGGAGTTAACCTACTGCGACGTCATGAAATTTAAAAAAGCTCACTCACAGTGGTAGACTCCTTCTCCAACTTTTCTCTTTATATAGTTAATATAACCTAGATGGTAGAAGGAATACGAATAAAAAAAGAATATCGTTGTTTATAACTACGCGTGCGCATACTAGCTCATTCTCATAGTATTCTCGAAGAGATTAATCCCGTGGAAATGGTCCGACGGTCGTCTGACCGATGGCGTGTCCTCCAAATAATCCAACTCTATTCTCTCATTCGACTCGGAGGATTAATTCCGTGGGGATTAACATTAATTTCATTCCAAGCGAGGTCACTCGACCAGTCCCTCTTTCTATCTCTTTCTATCTATCTATTTATCTCCTTCCCTCTCTCTTTCTCTTTTTCTCTTCTCTCTTTCTTCCTCTCCCTTTTTCATTCTTCTTTCTCTCTATTTATCCATCTTTCTTTTTTTCTCTCTCTTTCTCTCTGCTATTCTCGATCTCTATGACGACAACGGGGTTCTATAATTTCTAGATATACGTATGACAGGGTGAAAAAATTTGTCGCAAAGTTTACTCTCTCTAACGCAACGGGGAATTAGTGTCATATTCTCATACGTCCTCTCTATTTGAACAACGCCGATCTTTTCGACGTCCCAACGATAGTGCCTAATATTCCCCTTATCTTTTCGCACGAATTTTATGGAAATGTTTAATGTTTCTCTTCGCTCTGATATATATATATCTTTCTCTTTCTTTCTCTCTCTTACATATTTCCTGCTCTGCTCTGTGTTCTATGATGTGCAATAAGGTTCTCTCAACGACAATAAATTCACGAAAGTCAAACGAAGTAGTTGTCCAACGTCGCTTCGAGGACTCTTCGAGATTTCAATTAAAGACGGAAAGATATTATGAGGAATTTCTCGAGGAATAATTTATTACCGTTGTGCTTCCATTACTTAGAGACGAAGGAGAAGAAGTTAAAGGGGAAGAAGTAGAGAAGAAGGAAAAAGGATTTCTTTCTCTCTTTCTCACTCTCTCTCATTTACTCTCTCTCTCTCTCTCTCTCTCTTTCTCTCTCTCTTTCTCTCTCTCTGTCTGTCTGTCTGTCTGTCTATCTGTCTGTCTGTCTGTGTGAACGTTAATTGAGAAAAGGGAAATCACGGAACAAGAGTCTTATTTTGCAAGAGAGCACACGTAATCAGTGCCAAAGTAGGATTGTATATATGTACATATATACGTGTGTGCGTAGTCAGTGAAGCGTCGCGTTATTTCAGAGTTAATGCCGCAGGAAGACTCGATAGTTTTAAGAGCAAAAACATAAGTCGAGTTTCTAGGCACTTTTAGCTACCTTTCAAAGACGAACACGGTGAAGTCTTAATGTGCGAAATTCGTATAAAGGAATTTCTCTCGTCGCAAAAGAACGAAAAATTTATCTACGTTAATATTCATTTGAATATATTTCGGAATAATTATGCATATCTGTTGTAATTCGTTTCTATTTTTTTACTTTACTACTTTAAGTAAATATATACATAAATATTTACATATATATACATACATATATATACATACATAATGTGTATTATGTATATAGATATACATTATCTTTTATATATTATCCTATATATTTATATATTATCTTTCATATTTACCGATAATAGTAACTTTCCAAGGAAAAGCAATTTATGTAAACTCGTTTTGTTGATCGTCGATATAAATGATCGAAAAAAGATATAAAAAGAAAGTTGTCTTGTCAGGGACAAGTGGCGCATTCACGAAGAATATTTTCACATTTACGAGTTTCTTTTTAAACAACATACAGTAATGAGCAACACTGAACAGACGCTCTTTACAACGAAATAACTTTTTGAAGATTCGACCGAACGACTTGATTTTTTATTTCAAGAGTTAGAGGAATTGATTTACCGGATAAAGCGTAAAAAAAATTTTATTGAAAAAAATTACAATTGATCGGAATCTCTAAGAAACAAGTAAAAATAGCTTTTTTACAAACATTTTTATTTGAGACTATAATAAAAATTAAAACTGTTATGAAAATTTATTTCTTGAAGAGACTTTTATTGATTTTATATATATATATATATATATATATATATATATATATATATATATATACATGCATTTATTTTTGGAAAATTTATACACATAAACGCTGAAAATCTCAGCAATCGAATCGATTAACGTTGTTGTAAACTACGAACTGTTAAAAATGATAACAATCGTAATTTCAATAATTATTATTCTGATATTTGCAGATTTTTACTTCTTTTGATACTTGTTCGTTTCTAAATCAATTGATTTCGATAAAATTTTCAACATATAAGTAAATGATATAAGTCTTCAAAATGTGTTATTTATATTTTCACTACTGACTCAGATAACAAAGTTATAAAGTATGATTTTTATTATTTTCTTTGTGCTGCAATTATACAAAATTTTTTTTTCAAGCATCATCTAGTAAACTAATACTTCTAATTGAAAATAAAATCATTCAATTGAATCTTAAAAAAGTTATTATATTATAAAGCGAGTGTATACAGTTTTATTATTTGCTGTAAATAAATATATACATCTATTAATTCGTTATTAATTTTTTTATTCATATATCTAATAATTTCTAATAAAATGTCATTATCAAAATAAAATGTCCACATAGAATTGTACGCAAAACAAAGAGATTTGTTGAAATTTTATATTTTATTTTTGGTATACTTTTTATACAATTCGAGATTGTAAAAGATAAAAGAGTGATATATCAGGATACAATTTTTCATTTCTATCTTTCTTTTTATCTTTATCTTGTGTGATGAGTTGTATACGCTCGAATAATTACGATAGACAGAATGAAATAAAGGGGTGAACGATTTGGATTATGCGAGAACGAGTTGATTTTTATCAACGAAACGATCGAAAGATTGTATATAATTTATATATGTATGTATATATGTATCTACCTAGTCTCCTGTTCATCTTTGAGAAAGAGAGAGAGAGAGAGAGAGGGAGTGAAAGAGAGATGAAGATAGAAATAAACCAGTACCTTTACTTTTATTGATGATAAAAAAGATACTCTTAGCTTTTTAATGACAATCATTGAGTAGCTTCTCGGGTGAAAAAGAATGTCGTAAATCAAGGCTGAAAACAAAAGTATAAATAGAAGGATTTTTCAGCTTTTCGAGAAATTTTCCGGTGACTTCTCGCCTTTAGGAAACGATATCCTAAGGACACCCTCGTAATTACGTATAGATCAACTCGAGAAGGAAAAAGAAAAAAGTCGAAAGACCTTTCTCTATCCTATGTTTACCCTTTTTTCTCTTTTTCTTTTTGAGAGAAGAAAAATCTCTTTCTGTCTCCCTCTTTTTCTCTCTCTCTCTCTTTTTTATTCTCGTCTTCTTGACATAGCTATTGTTATGAAGTCTTAAACACGAGTTTTATCGGTGAAGTGGGTCGCGACTTAGCTTCTTTCTTGTTCGTCGATCTTGAGATTTTTTTTCTTATTTTATTCTGATTTAAAAAATAGGTTACGACTGTATGCTCGCGATGTAGTATACATAGTTAAATTCACTATCTCTTTTTTGACTTTTAGATTAAAGTGTAATAGACGAACTGAACGATAACGAAGGGCTCTCTCCACGTTTTAATTAGGTTAACTGAAAAGTTCGTAAGTAAAGATTGTCGAACGTTTATAATGTTGAACGTTACGGAGAGAGAGAGAGAGAGAGAGAGAGAGAGAGAGAGAGAGAGAGAGAGAGAGAGGGAGAGAGAGAGAGAGGGAGAGAGAGAGAGAAAGAAAAAAAAAGAAAAAGAGAAAGAAAAGGAAAGAAAGAAAAAGAAAGAGAGAAAGAGAAAGAGAAAGAGAAAGAGAGAGAGAGAGAGAGAGAGAGATCGAACTTTTTTTTCTTCAATGATATAATACATGAGCAGCATCTCTTTAAATCGTTGAATTATTTCAACTATCATAACGAAAATCTTAAGAGGAAGATAATAAACATGAGATTTGGCGAATGGTGAAGGTAAGGCGAACAGTATCAAATGATTTTGAGGTGATCCTAACGACTTACGATACGGTACATTGTGAGTTAAGACGCTTTCGGAGAAGAGACGTGTAATGGTTAAGAAGGAAAGAGGAAGAGAAAGAGGCAGAAACAGAGAGAGAAGGTTCTTTCGCTCTCCTTATCGATCGAGACCTGCGATTTGTTTCTGTTCCGCAGTGTCTCGATGAGAAATCTGTAATCGATACTTTCCGTTCGACGTGCGTGGCTCCGCTCGCGACGTTCGCGTCTATGCAAAACGACTTTCTATCTGTTTCTCCCTCTTCCTCTCCCTCTCCATTGCTCCTTCTTCTCTCTCTCTCTCTCTCTCTCTTTCTCTCTTTCTCTTTCAATAGTCTACAATTTTTACGATGCAGACTGCAACGTGGGAATGTGATTTCTTTGCTAAAGCAAAGAAGGAAAAGAAAAAAAAAACACAAAACAAGAAAAGAAAAGAAAAAGAAGAAAAAGAAGGATTGTGTCATCGAAAAAACACGCAAAGATCGAATTGTCGAATCTCCAAGAAACGATCTGTTTAATTAGTTCATCGATTCGTAATAAATATTTGTATGGATCGATTCAAAGGGTTACGTCATAAGTTATACTGAAACTTTTACTCTCTCTCTCTCTCTCTCTCTCTCTCTCTCTCTCTCTCTCGTATTCGACGTAATCGACGAAAGAACGAAAGATATCTTTTAATCGAAGAATGAAAGGAAATATTGAGTGATGGGTGTTAGTCGAACGAACCGGAAACTCGATTACAATGTACCGAGAATTCTTGCGAGTTTAGTTTATTCGCGAAAAAAAAAAGAAAAAGAAGAAGAAGAAGAATGACCGATGCACGTGGAAGATAGAAAGAGAGAAAAAGATATGGCGCCGTCGGAGGAGATAAGAGACTCGCCGAAGATAAACAGGGTTACATTGACGATCGATAAAGTTTCACATGTGAGAAACCTGTCTCGAATTTCCGTCTTATGGAAAGAGAGGGTGAGAGAAAAAGAGAGGAAGAGAAAGAGAAAGAGAGAGAGAGAGAGAGAGAGAAAGAGAAATAGAATCCAATTTCCGTTGCACGACACGAGACCAACTTGGCGATCGATTATTCTTAATCGTCCTTTAAGTATGTACAACCAAATGTGTGTGTGTGTATGTAAAAGAGAGAAAAAAATAAATAGTAGATCTTAAAATCGAGATCCATGTTTATTCTGATAATCCTGGTTTCCAAAGATCGGATCGATAAGTGATTCAACCTTTTCGTGTCTTTACTTAACAAAGATATTAACACATTTGAAACCGTTAACCCGTGAGTAAATAGTCCTATGTCATTTAAAAATGTTTAATTGAATACCGGTAACATAGTCCTACGTAGTCATGAATATGTAAGTAGAAAAAATTGGGAAACCTAGAGATATTACATTTATTTGCAGATATTGTAAACTATCGATGCAGACAATAATGTAAAAATTATTGTTTTGTTTTGAATACGATATTACAGAAGATTAAATATTATTAAAATATTACATTTTAATTCGTTAAATTGTTTGTTTCAATTTCTTTTTAACTTTATCAATTTTATTATTTAAAAATATATTGAATCGCAATATTGTTTCTTAATTTAGTAATATGCTCTATATTTAGAGTTATTATTATTATTATTATTATTATTATTATTATTATTATATTATATTATATTATTATATTATTATTATTATTATTATTAAATACAACGTAATGTTATTATGTGAAAAAATACGTAAAAAAAATGATTATTAAATTTTATATTATAGTAAATTCATTATATTCGTTTCCAAAGAAAAATAAAATAAATTTAATGAATTTAAAGAGTTCTTTCTATTTTCAGTAATTTTTTATCAAACAATTAACTTTTTCTTTTTTTTTTAATTTTAAATAATAAACGACTTTAAGCATGATATTAAGAAAGAATAATTTTTATATTTACACATATTGAATATATTCACATTTCTATATTCAGAACGTCAGGATATTAATTTGAATATAGATTTTTGAAAATTATTATTATTTTTATTATTATATATATATATATATATATATATATATATATATATATATGTATATATATAATATTTGATATTTAGGTAAGCATTGTGTTGACTGACAAATGGCGATCGCGAATGTAGTTAAAATTTTTCTTTTCTTCATTTTTTTTCTTTTCTAAATAGTCGAAGAGCCACCGAAGTTCTTCCTCCACCGTTGTCATCGTTGTCGCGAAGAGTGTGTAAATCAAACACTTATCTGGCTAATAAATATTTAAGTTAATAGTCGGTTAGTTATCCTAGACACACCCTCAAAAGCAGTTCGATATTTATTATTTCCCTCCCTTCAAAAAGGGATCCTCGGGAAACTTTTCACAGCTGTATGATTATTACACTACGTATTCGTTCGAGACTTATTCGTGTGTGAGAATGAGAGAATGAGAGAATGAGAGAGCGAGAGAGAGAGAGAGAGAGAGAGAGAGAGAGATACGCACGCCACGTGTCTTCCTTCCCTCCTATATTTTATTTGTCCGTACCATTTTTCACGCGAACGAGTGTATATATGTATGCACGTACGTATATGTGTACATATATATTTGTAAGAGAGTTATATATATATATATATATATATTTACGTACACGAATACATCCCTTTTCGTGTATTTTATATGTATATAGAAAAAAAAAAGAAATCCCTATTACGATCACTCCTGTGGTTTTTCAACCGGAGCGGTAGAACATAAATGTCAGTGATTTAATGATTTTTTCTAAGTTACGACACTCCGTCGTTATTCTTTTTCTTTTTTTCGTTTTTATTTATTTTTATTTTTTTTTTTTTTCTATATTTGTGGAAGTCTTTCTTTCTTGTTTTAAAACGATTCTACTCTACCGTTATCGACGTCGTTAAGTTTATATTGCGCCGAGATACTATACGAAATGAATCAATTAAAGGAGTTTAGATTTAGTACTAGAGAAACGGAAATTTGTTAATCGTTTAAAATATTCGACGTTATATTTAGTTTAACGAAAAATACAATTCGAGTTATTTCGATAATATCGAACTCGAAACGAAGATATTTGAATGATAAAATAATTATTGTTATTATACGAATAAATTTCGTATGAGATTATTCAAATTTATAAATGGGAAATATACAGTAGGTAAACTCTAAAGGAATAAAATGTTAAAATTATAGAGACCAGAATTGCTACCGGCAGAATGGTAACGCGTACCTATGCGAAACCCAATCCCGTGCGTGAGTGACAGTATGTAATGTACTATTGTGACTGAAACATGTTCCAACAAATTGCTAGGGTCTCTTTATCTTTCTCTCTCTCTCTCTCTCTCTCTCTCTCTCTCTCTCTCTCTCTGTCTCTGTCTGTCTTTCTCTTTGCTCTTTCTTTTACTATCTAGAAACGTACAATGTTATAGGTGGGTACAATGTGACTACAGAAGGAGCTTCATTACTTTGTGCCTTTTACAATACATTAAAGAGATTATTTCCTTGTAAGCACTCTCAAAACGTCGTCCCGCCTCTCTCTCTCTCTCTCCCTCTCTCCCTCACCCTCTCTTTCTCTCTCTCCCTCTCTCTCTCATCCTCTCTCTCTCTCTCTCTCTCTCTCTCTCTCTCTCTTTCAGTTTCTCTAAGATAAGCGAAATACGTCATTTTTTTGTGAATCATACGACCAGGAATGCTTTTCAGCATCGATTCTCTGTCGAATACAATGAAAGTAATTTTCTTGTCTCAATTTCGCGATATATAAAGAAGGGGTAAAGGCATAGCCCGAAGGGGACAAGACGGGGGAGGGAGAGTATCAGTTAACGACTTCGATAAGCGTAAAACGCCATTCGTTGCACACGGAACGACTGCGCGTAAATTTTTTCCTCTTGCAATACGGGAAATCGTTGGCTCGATCTTCCGCGTGTTCGATTTACGGGAGAAGAAGAAGAAGAAGAAGAAGAAGAAGAAGAAGAAGAAGAAGAAGAAAAAGAAGAAGAAGAAGAAGAAGAAGAAGAAGAAGAAGAAGAAGAAGGAGAAGAAGAAGAAGAAGAAGAAGAAGAAGAAGAAGAAGAAGAAGAAGAAGAAGAAGAAGAAGAAGAAGAAGAAGAAGAAGAAGAAGAAGAAGAAGAAGGAGAAGAAGGAGACAAGGAAGAAGAAGAAGAACGTAGGCGAGCGTAACGCATGCGCGAATGCATCCTTCGACCGAAAGGTTAAGATCGCAGGAGCGTGTACGGACTAACGGATCTCAGTCGCGCGTACATTCTGCACGCTTGCGACTTGGATTAATCGATTCGGATTTTTCGACCGATAGAAAACGATAGATCGATGCTAAGGCACATTCGATAGTTCGATAAGTTAAATAATCGACATTCACTATCTACATTTACTTTTTATCAATAGAAACTATTAATACGAATACTTTCAACGATAGTGATGGTAGTAAGTATTGATGAAAATTGTCTTTTTCTCTCTCTCTCTCTCTTTCTTTCTACGTTGATTTGATAACTTTTGCGTTATGCGAGTCCATTTAAAGGACGAGAACGATGAGGAAGAGAGAAAGAATGAAGAAAGATATTAGATAGCTAAGAGACATACCGGTAGACGGGCAGTAGTCTTATGCACCGTAACGTGTATAAGATAGAAAAAGAGAAAGAGGAAGATATTATTCTCGCACAGGGTCTCGCATTCCGGGAAGGCGATTCCTGACGAGCGAGAGTCCCCGAAGACGCGGTTACCCGAGTCACATATCACCGCGTGACGTCCTCAGAATTTCGCATCCAAGAAGCGCATTTAGATGCAGATACGCCCGCGGACGAGAACGTTTAAAAAGACTTGCCACCATGCTATATATAAGAAGGAGAGAGAGAGAGAGAGAAAGAGAGAGAGAGAGAAAGAGAGAGAGAGAGAGAGAGAGAGAGAGAGATGTTTATGTATCAAAACGAGAGAAAAAAATAGAAATATATGTATATGTAAGAGAACAAGAGAAATGTGTGTAAGTGTGTATATGTGTAAGGGAAAGAGAATATATATATATATATATGTATGTATATATTTATATATATATATATATTTATATATATATACATATACATATATTTGTATATATATTTATGTATATGTATATATATTTGTAAGAGAGAAAGAAATATAGCCGAGGATGAAGAGACGAAGAAAACAGAAGAGAAGAGAGGAAAGGAAAGAAAAGGAGAAGATGAAACGATCAGATAGACCGAGTGCCACGTGCGAGAGAGACCTTTTCGCCGGAACTTCAGACGCGATCGCCACGTTTCATCAAGCCTGAGGACGAATCTAAACCTTTTTTTTCTTTTTTTCGCCACCGAGAATTCTGCCACCGAAGACGCGATTTTCTGTGTGCGTGTGCTTATCCTTATGAAAGAAAGGAAGAGAAAGAAGAAGATTTAGAGAAAGAGAAAGAGAGAGAGAGAGAGAGGGAGAGAGAGACAACACTTTTTCGGAAGCCAGATTTCTCTTAACCGGATCCTCCGTTCGCGCGAGGATGCCGTTAATTGTATCCACGTGGAGAACCAACTTGAGGAGATAACGAGTCCCTTTTGGACCCTTCCCTACTTTCCGCGAAAAAGATACCGTACACGTTCCTTCCCGTACGTGGATCGTATTCCATGGTTGACAGGATAGACTTATTTTAAAAGGATATCAGGTTAAGAAAGAAAATTACAGAGGGAGAGAGAGAGAGATTTGTTATGATCAAGAATATGATTGAAGATAATGATTAACAAGATGAATTCGATTAAATCAAGAATAATGATATGATTCGATATTGTTTGTAAGATGATCGATAATGTTTTGGTAGTATGATCAACATATATAATTCGATAGAATTTTAAAGAATTTTGGAAAATGATACTTCTTTGTTATTATATTTCTAAGGAAAATATCGTCTAATGCAAAGCTTCTCAAATTTTTCCTATCACGGAATCACGCTTGGTAAATCCTGAAATTTCAAGGGAATACCTTAAGTTATTTTATATAGTAGATAGATATTAATAGTAAATAAATAAACTGGTGGATATTAATAGTAAATAAATTATACATATGAGAGTTAAGAAAAGAAAAACAGAAAGAATATTTGTTCTCAAATTTTAATTATGTGCGAATAATAAAGTACAGTTGACAAATTCAGAAATTTCAAAAAAGTCAGAAATGTATTTATTTATAATAAATAAATTGAACAAGTAAATATAAGAGTTAAGAAAATGAAAGAAAAGAAAAAGCATTTATTCTCAAATTTTAATTATGTAAAACAAAATGCATAAAAATAATAAAGTAAACTTGATAAATCTATGAATTTCAAATGATTTATTAATAAATAACCTTGAGTTATTTTATAGGGTAGATATATATTAATAATAAATAAATTGAGCGGGTAAATATACGAGTTAACAAAACAAAAAGAAAAAAAAAGAAAAGGAAAAAGAATCCTTTTCTTTTTAAATTGTAATTATGTGAAACAAAACGAGAAAAGTAAAGTAATATTAATTCTCATAATTTTTCGGGAAATACTTATTAACTTATTGCGGAACATTCTTTGGGAAATGTTGATTTAACGTAAGTAAATACCTATGTACATATTTTTTTTTAATCTCGGTCACGGAGTATTATACCTTTGCGTGAATCTCACTGATAATATCTTTACTCGTACGTAACGGTACGCGTCTCTCTCACTCTCTTTCTCTCTTTTCTTGTCTAAAGAGTAGTCTAGAGAGAAAAGGCGTGAACAAAGTTGATCTCTCGAGGAATATTCGAGGGAATGTAAAAGGCAAACGCGTCGAATAAAAGAGCGATCGAGGGATCGAATGTCTAAATAAAATTTCAGACTACGTAGGACACAGCGCGCGCATTACGAAACGTATACGCTCGTTTAACGTTCTCTTGAAAACGACCGGTCGATCTTATCGATTTCTTCGCGCTACCTCTCTCACTCTCTCTCTCTCTCTCTCTCTCTCTCTCTCTCTCTCTCTTTCTCTTTCTCCATCTTTTTTTATTTTAGACTCTCATCGTGCATTCTCGAAATCTAGAAACTACTCGCCATACCTATTTGGGTCTATTATCGTCGACTTTTTCGTCGTCCATGTTACCGGAGATCTTACGAGATACTCGTCCACCTTCGACTCGTATATGTCGGCTCTGGACGTTCTATAATTTACTTTTAACGAGACATTCAGCATAAAGTACAAGAAAGGTACAACCGACAGCTTCCCCCTTAAAATTGTCCCGTCATTGTTTATTGGACTTTCTAATGCTCTTCGCGCATCTCTACCTTCCTCGCGTTCTCTCTCTTTCTCTCTCTCTTTCTCTTTCTCTGACGCATGCATTCGTATGGTCGATGATCGCCGGTGTTAAAAAAAGATCATCGAAAAAAAGTATAAGATAGCCGGTAGGATGACGATAAATTTTTCTCTGAAAGGAGACGATATCTCTCTCTCTCTCTCTCTCTCTTTCCCTCTCTCTCTTCCTTTACAAACTATCGATAGACGTTCGTGGAAACGGCGATCGTTTATATTCGAAGGGTCTTTCCCCCTCTCTTTTTCTCTCTATCTCTGTCTCTCTCTCTTTCTTTCTTCTTTTTCTTCTTATTTACCTCGTTCCCTCGATACGAGAAAAAATGTTTACTTTCACCGGTGCGGGTCTAATCTTCTTGTCCGAAATTGTCCCGTTTCGTTGCTCGATTAACTAATTAAGTAAGTTTATTTCCTATGGGAGGGAAGAAGCAGCCGTTTCTCGTATCGATCTTTACCGAACGAATGATTCGATTAAAAAAAAAAAAAAAAAAAAAAAGAGAGGGAGAAAAAGAAAGTACCGTTACTTCTCTACCTCATGTAGGTGTTCATCAATGGAATAGGATGCATGGATATCAATGGTACTTAATTACTTCTATGTATGTCTTCTATCTTTGTTTTTTTGTTCATTATTGTTCGTGTTTTGCATCCTGACAAAAAAAAAAGATAAAAGAGAAAAACGAAAAAACAAAAAAAGCAAAGAGAAAAAAGGGATCTCGAACGATCTCGATGGGAAACAACGAACGAAATTATTTATGTAATTAAGATGAGTAAACTTGATACTCGGGTTTGGCTTGCTTGCATGAAACTCGCGGAGACGCGGTTGAACTGATTAAAAATACATCGGAAAGAGCGTTCTCGATTAATTCCAGCGGGATGCCTTTCCCCTTCGTTTTCTTTTTTTTTTTTAAGTCGTTGGCTATCGAGAGGAGTGAGAGAGAGAGAGAGAGAGAGAGAGAGAAGAGTAGTGGGAGGATGCAGCGATGCGATCCCTCTGTATTTCGTATTCTCCCTGCCATCATCAGCCGCCCCGAGCTTAACGCGTCCTTTCCCTTTCTCTCGGCTTCTTCAAATACTTCGAGCTAATTCTGTTTGGACCGTTTGTTCTCTCTCTCTCTCTCTCTCTCTCTCTCTTTCTCTCTCTCTCTCTTTCTTTCTTTCTTTCTCTCCCCTCCTTGCCCTACGGCTCACAGTATATTAATACGAAACATCGAACGCTCCTTATTGCTTGAGCTGCTAAGGGCTAAGTACTTATTGCGTTAGAATGCTAATCCAAACTCTAGAAAACTGATTAACGGGTGAGAAGTGTCATCTTCTTTGAAGAGAAGCACCGTGAAAATATTCTAACTTGGTATATATATATATATTTTATATATGGACACCTATAAACATATATATGTATATGCTTCTTTATACTTATTCCATATACACATATTCTATTATTAGATTAGTAATAGTTTTTTCTAATTTCCTAATAAACCTTGAACTAATGTATTTCTAAATAAATTCCCCTATATAAATTTAATATGTTGTCTCCAAGAGACTCATGATATTGAACGTTCATAAATAATAAAAGTTAATTTACATTGAAAGCACTGATTTTAGGACCCATTTTAATTAGATCTTTTTTTCGGTGAGTACTATAAGTCTTTGAAATATTAGACTTCTTTTTTTATCATCAAATATAATATATATACATCATTTTCTTTTTCTCTTCTACATAATCATAATCTAATACTCCGTTAATCTCTAAAACTTAAACTTTTAAAAGACTGTGTTTAGTTTCAATTTATCGTAATTCTTATCTACGTTCTAATTCTTATCTATAAATGTTTTTATGAGACTGCCATTAATCCATCATTTTTGTATAATATCAATGAGTAAACATCTGTTTTTATATCTTGTATATTTATCAAATAATTCCAAAATTGATTTAAGAATCATGTTTAATGAAACGGAAGTAAAGATGTCGAGAATCCATTATTCGATTTTTCCTCGTAATCGTATATCCGGTTATGATATCTGAACGTCAAAAAAGGGTCGAAAAAGATGGTACCATTAGAAAAGAGACAAAGATTTCAATATTTTATCAAGGATCACACTTATCCATCCGTCGGTCTTTTATAAGAACGCTGCTAATCCTTGTTCGTGGAAAATGATTAGAAAGATGTAAGAGATGGCACGAGACACTCTTCTCTTCCCTACTATCTAGTCCATGTGCGTTTTAGGATGGAAAAGCATCACTTAGAAGAGGATTAAGAGGACCGTGAGGACTTCTCTAAGAGGATTCGAGTCACTTCTCTTTCCTTTTTTGGATTTTTCTTTCGACTCACCCTACCGATTAGTCAACAGAAGGAATAATCCTTCTGGATGTTAAAATAACGAAACAAATTTACTCAACATACTCAAGTTAAAATTCGCGTCGGAAAAACCGCAAATAAATTTTTGTTTACGATAATTGTTGACATTTTATAAAAATAATTATTTTTATCGTATTATTCAGACTCTTCTATTTAATAATATTTCGAAAATGCGTAATATCAGTTTAAAATTAATTGATGTTCTTTGAGAGATCTTTTTTTTTTGTTTTAAATTCACAGTTAAAAGCACTTTACTATATAAAATTGAATTAGACACCCGGGATGAGATATCTGATATTAATTCAAATTAAATATTCCAAATACCAGGTTATTCAATTGTAATTATATAAAAATTAGTTGTTCGCCCGAGTAAAAATACTAAAATTATTCCGTTAAAACATGTGAAACCATTTGAAAATTCGAATATATTTAAATTATAATAATTAATGAACATTTTAACGTACTCGTTGAAAATAACGATAAACAAACGTAATAAAATATTTAAAGCTTTTTACAATGCGTTATAATAAAATAAAAAAAAAAGAAAAAAGAAATATTTTCCTCGTATAGCCGGCCAATGAAAATTCATTTGAGTTTCAATTTGTGGATTGTAAAGATCGATGTTCTTCGGATCGATCTCAAGGAACTAATGTAAGGAATCGCACTAGTCGGTCTAAGGAATTTGCTCGCACAGCACTGTCGTAACGTTTCCACGTACCTAATCTCGTGGCACGTCTCAATGGCACAACGGATGCACGCGATAATCGAGAACGATCGTACTTCTACGGAACAATGATTGGCGCATGGCCGGTGTTCTCCTTAGAAGCGAATACGAGGAGAGCACTGAATAAGGACTAATCTAACGATGATAGGAATGCGCGACGCGCTTGACGTCGTTAGACGCGCCAGTTGTAATCGTCCATGGTTTCGTGCCTGATAGACGTTTCAAGTGCACGAAATTTGACTTTAGCCACAGAATACTGATATATCGAAATCAATACTTCGAAATCAATATTCAATTGTCGAATAAAATTTGTTGGAAAACAAAAACTCGTCATATTTTTTTTTTTTTTTTTTTTTTTTTTAAGTAAATGCACGTTTTTTCTGTTGTCGTTTAACTACCAGACACATAAAAATACGATTTTTCAATGTTTATTTTTATTTTATTTTTCTTTTTTTTTTTTCTGTTTTTATTGAATACTCTTACAAAATTTATTTTTACTGAATATAATATACTACGTATAGATATATGTCTATTATAACTTTTTAATTCGAAAAGTATTTCATTTTCTTTTTATATTAAAATATTATATACAGTTTTATAAAACACTGATTTTTTTTTTATTATCTTAAAGTGCGATAAATACTACTAATACAAATATTCAAATAAATATTAATAATTAACTTGCTCATCAAACTTTACACGTTGCTGCTAAAATTTCATATTGAAATATTTCGAGTATATTTTTCGGTTTTATAACAATTATAATAATTTTTCTAATTATAAATCATAATATAAAAATTCGATCATCGTTCGAATCATCGACGGTTAAGAAAGTAAATAATTATCGTAGATGGCAGATGCGGCGTAAAATGTATTAAACGGTCAATCGGCTACCAGTTATAAATGACTTAAACGTTCTAGTTAAAAGCAACACGGACAAAATTTCTGGATTATTTTTAGTCATTAAAATTATTATCAAGTATCACGGTCCACCTTAAACGATAACTCACGTTTTATGGGAATCGGATGACGTTGCTCAATCGAGACATTTGTCTCAATGCTGACATAGATATAAAGGAATTTTAAGAGCTAACTCGACGAATATCTCAAAGCAATTCTTAGTGTCTTTCGCTCTAATTAACAAAAGTGACAGATAAAATCGAATGAATATATATATATATATATATATATATATATATATATATATATATATGTATGAATCGAATGAATATATATATATATATATATATATATATATATATATATATATATAAATGTTGAGCCGTATGTGAAATTGTATCTCTGTATGATGTTTCCATTTTTCTTTCTTTTTTTTTATTTTTTTAGATAAATTCTCGAATGAGTCAAAAAGGTATATCGCAAAAAAAAATAAAGAAAGATTAGTAATACCTTCGACAACTGTCATATGTTGGTGACGTCATACGTTCACTGACTGTTTCATAATCGAAGTTTGATACTGGCATGTTTCAATCGGTCACGAGTCCTCGAGGGCTCCTGCTTCTAGTGTTCAAAATTGTTCGAAACTAAATCAATCGAATTTTTTGACGATTTTGGCCATTGACAGAATACAAGAGTTCGGATTTTCAAAACGGAATTTCTCTAACGAACAAAAATAGTCCACCTAAAGTAGTAGGTGCTTCGAGAGAGTGACTGGAACGTTCGTCAAAGCTCTTCTTTTTTCTTGTTTTTTTTCTCTTTTTCTCTCTCTCTCTTTCTCTCTCTCTCTTTCTCAGTCTTTCTCTTTTTTTCATGGGTTAGTTTATAGGAAAAACAAAACAAAAAAAAAGAAAAGAAAAGAACACAAAAAAGTGGAGTTTCCGGAGCGGCATGGTGCAAACGATCCAATGCTGTTTCCCTTCGCAAGCTGTTGCTGCTGCTGCTGCTGCTGCTACTGCTGTTGCTTGTGCTGGTGCTGCTGCTGCTGTTTGCTGCTGCTGGGCTAACCGTTTAGCACCCAAGAAAATCAACAGCAGCCTCAAAGAGCCTTTTCAAATAGAGCGTTACGCTGTTCGATTAGCGTTGGTGCACTAACGATCGAAGTTCGAAAAGGTTCGAAAAAAAGAGGACGCTGCTGGACACACGCGTGAACCTGCGTAAATTCGATTTCATGATTTTCTGTATTTTCTCTCTCTGTCTCTGTCTCTGTCTCTGTCTCTGTCTCTGTCTCTGTCTCTCTCTCTCTCTCTCTCTCTCTCTCTCTCTCTCTCTCTGTTTCTCTTCTTCTCCTCCTATTTCTCACCCTCCCTTCTTTTTATCTATCCCTTTACAAATTCGTTCCTTTTCTGTAACTTGCAATACCACAGTCGCCTTTTCTATCATTCTTGAAATTACCATTCGAACGTATATACATTTGCTGCTCATATCCCACTTATCGCCTAGTAATACCGTGTAAATTAGTAGTCGGTAGAATATGGGTCATCCATGAGGATGAAAGGAAAAAAAAGAAAAAAAAAAGGAAAAGAAACAAGATACACTCGTTCTTTGAATTAAAGGCTTAACTTCTATATTTTTCTCCCTTTACACTTTCGTTTTTTTCCTACGTAAAAAAAAAGAAAGAAAAACAATGGAAAAAGAAGAGGAAGAAATACTTAACATTCGTTAAATAATAATTAACGAAGTCGAACACACGGGAGTCGTCGTAAAATTTATTAAGTGAAGAAAAAAAAAAGGAAAAAAAAGAAAAACAAAAAATGTTAAATATCGAGAGTAACGATCGTGAAGCGAGAAAATATTCTATGTACTTATTCGTGCCGTTCCAATGAGAAAATAACGTTACGAGATGAAACTGTCTGGATCGAATTCAAAAGAACAAAACGAAGACGGTTTCTCTCGGTGTTCATTGATTCGGAACGGACAGTGATTAATAAATAAACGAACATATTCGGCGTCAGCACGTATATGTAGTACCTACCTATGTGGGTAGGTAGGTTGATAGGTAGGTAAGTAGGTAGGTGTACGTAGGTACTACGAGTATGTTTCTTTCGTTCTGAGACCGAGGGCAAGATAACTATGCATAAATACAACATAAAACGCGGTCATAAATTATGGATTCATGGAGATAAATTTGTTCGGTGGCGCTCGTGTGAGAAGAAGAATCGCTAGCTAAAGTGAGAGAGAGAAAGAGAATGATAGAGAGAGAGAGAGAGAGAGAGAGAGAGAGAGAAAGAGAGAGAGAGAGAGAAAGAGAGAGAGAGAGAGAGAGAAAGAGAGAGAGAGAGAGAGAGAAAGAGAGAGACTTCGTTCAAGAAGTCGGGATATCATACTTACAATGTGAAGGATTAAATCTTTTGTTCGTGTTTTCTTGCGTGCGAGAAAATGACGAATTCAGTTTAAAAGCAAAGAATAAGGTGCTTCGATACGAAATTTATTTTTTTTTCTTTTTCGTCTTATTTTAAGACAAAAGTGAGGAGCGAGGGTGAAGAAAGAATACAGAGAGACGATTCCGCAGTAAATAATTGTTAAAAATTGTAAATACACAAATCTATCGACTTTTTTCGGTAGTAATAATCGAAAAAAAAAATAATAAAGAAAGAAAAAGAAAAAAGAAGGAACAGGATAACGAGCAAGTTCAACATCGAAAATTTACAAAATAAAAATAAAACTATCGCTTGGAAGACCGAGGAAATCTACTCGTTGCGATCGATCGAATCATCGTCGCGAGAAGTTACCTACGTGTATCGACAACTCCACGGGAAATCTAATGATCTCGACGTTGCCATAAAACGTGCCAGGAACGGTTTATCATTACGATCTCAAACGAAATCGAGATATTCATTCGACACCCACGTAAACTCACGACCGCGACGACGACGCCATCGTGCCTAGAAACCAAATGAGATATTTGCCCTTTGTTTCACAATTTCTTTTTTGTTTTCGTTTTTTTCTTCTCTCTCTCTTTCTCTCTCTCTCTCTCTCTCTCTCTCTCTCTCTCTCCTCGAAAGTAAGTATACTATTAAATATATATATATAAAAAGAAAAAAAGAAATAAGTAAAGTTGTCTTCGGCAATCTTTTCGTTCTCTTTATTTTTTTTTCTTGTTCTATAGAGAAGTGCTATCGATAGCAATTCTATAATAACAAAAAATACCTGAATGAACTTTAAATTTGAAATTTGGAGGATGCAACAATGTATTAATGGGACCCGCGTTAATACTGTAAGTCTGGTCCCTTATGTTTTCGCGTGCAAGCTCCTTTTCTGTAGATATTATACACATATACAAAATAACATGTATAAACGTATGTACGTACTTACCTCTACAAGAGAGAAAATGGTGGTACGTCACACAGCGTTTAAATAAACGCATCCTTTCTCTCTCTCTCTCTCTCTCTCTCTCTCTCTCTATCTCTTTCTCGCTCACTCTTACCCTCGAGTTGGCGGCCGTTTCTCTAATTTGTCCGTTCAAACAAAAAGCAATTTGTTACCCAGCGAACTGACTCTTGGGCCGGTGGTACGCACGGTATGGAAAGAGAGAGAGAGAGAGAGAGAGAAGCAATCGGATGATGCGAGATCGAGAAGGATAGAGGATATACGCGAGCAGTGTGAAAAAGAGAGAAAGAGAGAGAGAGAAAGGGAGAGGAGGCGGAGGCTGATTTAAACCTGTCTGGCGGCCCGCTGCGCGCTTAACAACTGAAAAACAAACATGGCGCCGAAAGAGAAAGAGAGACAGAAAGAGCTCGCACCGGCCAGCAGGAGCCCACGTATGCCGCGCGTACCGAGACCATAAAGTGCTTCTGGTACCCCCATGGAACCCGGTTGCTTCTTCTTGCTGTTGTTTTACACCGCGGGACGTCGCTACGGACCGCGAACGTAAGTACTTTCCGTCTACCGAGAAGGTGTCGGGAAGCTCCGGAATCCTTTTCTTTCCTTCTCCCACTCTACCTTTGCTCCTTATGCCTCCTACCACGACAACAAATCCCTCGAATGCTGCTTCCGCGATTCTTCGACGTGGCACCAAGAATACGGAACGCAACACTATCAAAAGCCTTGGATCTTTTCCTTTCGAAAATTTTTCCTAGTTTTTTCTTTCGTTTTTTTATTTTATTTTATTTTTGATTAATTCGTTTATTTTTATTTATTCTTTTAGTTTTCTTTTTTTTTCGAAAGCGCCACAATAACAAATATTATCTACTTTTAACTGACATTGTTACTCAATCCATAGAAACACGGTTAGAATTTATGCTATTTTAGATTTATTACGAAACTACGATCAGAATTTCGATCCATTATCGTGAGGAGAACATACGTATTGTCGATAAATGGTTTTCGCGATATAACGTTGCCATACTTGTCGCTATCCATCATGGCGGCCATCGAAGCTTCGCCCAGGCAATCCTTTTAAAAGTTTAGATGGCAGATAAAAAGAGAGAGAGAGAGAGAGAGAGAGAGAGTGGAGAAGGGGGAGAGAGAAAGACAAAATAGTATAAAAAAATTTGACGGCAGATTCGAACATGGATTGCGACGGATTTAATGGAACGAGGTAGTGCTCTCATTTTATCTCGTTGAGGAAGGAACGAAATTCAAATGTGCCGATATACGATAAACGTTTTCTATCTCTATCTCTATCTCCTTCTTCTCTCTCTCTCTCTCTCTCTCTCTCTCTCTCTCTCTCTTTCTTCGTCGGCTCATCTTCGCGATTAATTTCGGGCGAAATATGTCGTGAGACCGAGTCAATGTTAATATTTTGTGAGTGTTTACTTACGCCAGGAGTGCTTGCTTGCGGTCCATAGGGATACCTCGTCCACTCGAGCTTCGCCTCCGTCGTTGTGTCCAGGAGAACGACTGAAATTGTAAAAAGATGCGATATGAGATTAAAGATTTCTTATTTCAATGAAAAAAAGAAAAAATAAAATATTTTATAATATTTTTATCGAAACAAACAATAATGATGATGATCATAATAATAATAACAATTATTATTGTTAATGTTATTATTATTAATATTAGTATTATAGATTATAATATAAATGTTCGACGCTATGTCGTTTTCTTCAAAGAGAACAAGGCATGTGACATATTTTAATTTTTCTTTTTCTTATTCTTTTTCTTATTCTTTTTGTTTTATTTTTCTCTTCTTTTCATCGTCATGAGAACATTGTTGAGACAGTAACGAAAGAAGGAACAGCAAGCTTAATTACGCGCGTTATAGATACGCGTCGAGAAATGAGCGTAAATACGAGCGTTACACGGAAATAATAATTGGAAGAAGGGCCGTCGTAAGTAAAGAAAAAGAGAAAGAAAGAGAAACGGAGAAAAAGACAGAGAGAGAGAGAGAGCAGAGGAGGAAGAAAGAAAGAGAGATAAATCCATTTTAGCGGGAAAGACTCGTGAGTAGTGGTGGTACACGTCGATTTAGCGCGCCGCGTATCTCGTGAATTTTAATTAGACGAGGCAGTAGTAACGACGACGACGACGACGACGACGACGACGACGACGACGATGACGACAACGTCGTGTAGGCGTACGAGCTCACGGCCGATGGAAAAGCGAGTCGTGAAGCGTTGTTCGGTAAGAGGGTTGGGTGGGTAGGAGAAGGAAGGAATGGTCTGAGAGAGAGAAGAGAGGGGGTGAGTCTGGAGAGAGAAGAAAGAAAGAGAGCTGCTACGTTCGGTCGGTTGTTTTTCGACGCTTGGAGATGTTCATCGCGCAAAAGCGAAGCACGAAGAAAGCTCAAGCTACGGAGGACGGGTTTCTCTCTCTCTCTCTCTTTCTCTTTCCCTCCCTTCCTCTCAAAATGGCGGCTTCTCGAGTGCGCGCTAAAACACCTTGCAGCTCGGCGGCTTCCGTCGCGGCGTTCCTAGGGGAGGGTGAGAAGAAGGAGTCAAGGGAATGTTGAGGAAGAGAGGGAGGTAGAAGAGAAAGCGAGAGAAAGTTAGACGAAGAGAAAAAAGGGAGAGGGAAAGAGAGAGAGAGAGAGAGAGAGAGATGAATATATATAGAGAAAGAGAGAAAGAGAGAGAGAGAAAAGGGGAAGGTAGCATGAGTGCGAGAAAGCGTATCGACCGGCACCTACACACCTCAACACAACTTCGCCCTCACCCTCCCTAACGTTCGACGCGCCACCCCAACGACAACAACGACGATGACTACGACGACGAGCGTCGTTGGCACTCTCTCTCTCTCTCTTTCTCTTTCTCTCTCTCTCCCCTCTACCTTCGGCAGCCCTTGGGTCCTTGAATTCCTAGGGCAAAGTACCCCAGCCGACGCCGTGTGCAACTCGTCTCTTCTTTTCTCCTTCGTTCACCCCCTGTCCTCCTCCGAAACACACACACGCCGGATGGAATCTCAAAGGTGAAAACTGCGTGCTGCAAAATCCATCCAGCGCCCTTCAACCGGCGGCTACCTCCTCTCTTCCCTCCAAGCTGCAGTCGCCCATCACCTCCTACCTCCCAGCCTCACTCTCTCTCTCTCTCTCTTTTTTTTGCCACCCTCGTACACGCGAGACACGCAAAATCCCAGGGGCTCTCACGCCAGACGCGAATGAGGTTTTGACGTGCGCGCGAAAATATATGCCGATGAAAGATCACATTGATATCGCACCACTTGAAAGTTAATATCGTCAGTATATTTAAGACAGAGGATTAACACCAATTTCAATTTTAAAAAGAAAAAGATCTCGTTGATCTTTATGCGTTGCGTGTTTTGTAAATTATTAAAGTCTCTGGAAAAGAGAGAAAGGGAAAGAGAGATCGATGAACGATCGTCAGGATAATCTCGGTGGATCTTCGTTGTTGAATGCACAAGCAAGCAAGCAAATAAGCTAGCACGTCTACCGAGCCGTTTCATTGCGTCTAATAGGCTTTACAGTCCGTCGGCTTGATTCGAGTGCCCTCGAGAAGTACTTTGGATATATAGGAACGCGGCGTCACTGACGACGAACCGATTTCAAGGAGCAAGATTCCACCCACTATCTATCTATCTATCTATCTATCTACCTCTGTTGCTCACGCACTCCTTGCTTAGTCCTTAATATACCTCGAGGCGGCGAAGCTTCGAGATTGACCCATTATTCGAGCGAACCAACCGGGGTGGTCTTCACTTCGGTCCATTGAGTTTCGCGCCCAACTATCTCTCTCCCCAATCGGTCTCATTCAGTGAAGTTATCTATAAATTGTTGCTTCCTCGATTCATCGGTTAAATCGTCATTCTAACGATATTCCATAAAACGACAGAAAGAAAGAGAGAGAAAGAAAGAGAGAGGGAGAGAGACGAAGACAAAGAAGAAACAAAAGAAGAACTCTGAAAAGTCTCTCTGTTCGAAAGAAAATTCTATTTGTTCGTTAATAATATTTTTTATATCGTTTTTATATATAAAAGCAACACTATTTGATTATATATCCTATCACAGATTTAGAAATGATTAAAACTTAACGGATCTCCCTGAATGAAATATATCTATGATAAGAGATGAAATCTCGTGTATATCTTCGCAACGTATTGAATTCGAAAGAGGGCCAATGTTGGAAGTAAAGAAGGAGAATTTTTTTCGAAAATCTCAGACCTTTTTTTCAGGATAACTTTTTTCCGGTCGAACGAACGAACGAGAAAGAAAGAGATAGATAGATAGATAGATAGATAGATAGATAGATAGATAGAGAGACAGAGAGAGGAGAGAGAGAAAGAGATAGAGAAAGAGTTTTAGATTTAAGATCGCGCACGTGAAAAGTCGGTAAAATTCTTTCCTCCGTGGAAAAAAAAAAAGAAAAAAAGCAGTGGCACCGGTTCGGGCGTCCTCTGAATTTTTCAAGAAGACGGTCAAAGAGCGCTTTGAAATTCCAAACGGCCTCAGGGATCGATTCGTAGCACGTACCTGCTAGAGAAGGGAGCAACCAGAGGAGAAAAAAGAAGAAAACGAAAAAGAAGAAGACGAAGAAGAAGAAGAACCAGAAGAAGAACCAGAAGAAGAGTAATAGTAGTAGAAGAAAATACGCTGCCGAATAAGAGAAAGAAAAGATAAAGATAGATAGATAGATAGATAGATAGATAGATAGAGATAGAGAGAGAGAGAGAGAGAGAGAGAGAGAGAGAGAGAAAATGAGAGAGAGTGCATACTTGTGCTCGTGCACCAGCCAACCAACACGTGCATTATATGTCGCGGCACGGCGCGAGTCGGTGCAACGGACACGTGTCACGTGACACGAGTCACTTGCATAGTCGCATCGTCGTGGAATTCCTCGAGAGTAGACGAGTTTCTCCCTATTGGATTTACGAGTCGGTGCTCAGACAACGAGACCGAGAAAATTCTCGCAAATTATGTCACTCGCAAACGAGGGAACAAGGAATTGTGTGCGTGTATGTGTGTGTGTGCGTGTGTGTGTGTGCGTGTGTGTGTGTATGTGTGTATGTGTGAGTGTGTGTGTGTGTGTGTGTGTGTGTGTGTGTGTGTGTGTGTGTGTGTGTGTGTGTGTGTGTGTGTGTGTGTGTGTGTACATATGTATATGTTAAAAGATTCGCTAAAAAAAGAATGAAGTCGATCATGTATTCATAGAAAAGATTATTACGACGTTTATATTAATCATCTCATGAACTTTTATACGATCGGTAACTTATGTAATTGCCTTAAGACGCCATATTATTAAAATAATCGAGCAACTATCTCTCTACGTAGAAGCAATTCGTTTCGTCGGATGAAATAACGACGAGGGTTTCAGCGATAAATCGAGATGGAACGTTCTTATGTTCCTTTTTTCATTTTTTTTTTTTTATGTCTCTCCCCCCCTTTCTCTCTCTCTTTCTCTTTTTCTCTACCATCCAAGGTTAGACTTCGGTTGAATACTTAAAAATCTTCGACGGAGTCCCTCGCGACTCGGCGCCATTTTTAAATCTTCGATCCTCATCCTACACTACTGAATAAAAGAAAGTTTAATCGATATATATATATATATATATATATATATATATATATGTATATATATACATACATATCGTTCGAATATAAATAATAGATCTTTTGGTTGGTACACGTTACCATCTAATCCGTTAAGGTAAAAGATGGTCGAGAATAGTAGTACCAAGATCGTGACTTTCGATTCGTTCAATTTTCTCGATAACTTCGGCAAATAGTAATTCTATTGGAGATTATAAATTTAAAAAGAAGGGCGGAGGTAAGGGGAGGAAGGGTAGAGAGGATCAAATCGGACGTCCGAGAATCATTGAATCTTATACGAGGAAACGAAAATCGAACAAAATTAATGGGAGCGAACGTTGAGACCACTTATTTGCAATATTTTTATCGTATATAAATAATCTCGCTGTAGGAAGAATAAAAAGAATATATAATAATAATCTAAAAGGATTAATGTTTGGACGTCCTCTTGGCTCTCAATGGACGACCTACATTGCGAGAGGAAATGGCACTTGCTCTAATTCTCGTTTCTATGAAAAATTTCATATCAGCGCAAGATCTCGATAAGAATTTCTTTTAAATGAAATAATACGAACAATTCTTTCTCCTTCGACGTAGTAGCATTTAGTTAATTAATTCGCCCGAAACCGAAAGTCA